>NC_059192.1:9203217-9238217 GCF_020615455.1 Coregonus clupeaformis
TGGGACACCAGGTGAGTGCAATTAACTACCAGGTAGAAATAAAAAACAGAAGTGTTTCGGCCCTCCAGGACCGGAATTGAAGAACCGTGGTGTAGAGAATCATTGTACCATCTAAACTGCTGTGAAATATATTTTCAATTACCAAAAATATTGTATTTTCAGCTGTTTGAAGCCGATGTACAACACCAGAAGTAAAAGTTGCAAAAACGAAAACTTAAGAACGGGAAGCACAGAAATAGCAAACATAGAACCGATATACTGCTTCTTAGACTTGTTTTCAATGACAATGACATATCTATAACTCATATTTCTATGTGAATGCGGTCGGGTCGCCCACAAAGTCATATATTGCAGCTTTAAATAGTTAACCAAATAGCTATCCGGACTAACTATTTAGCAGTCTTATGGCTTGGGGGTAGAAGCTGTTCAGGGTCCTGCTCGTTCCAGACTTGGTGGATTGGTACTGCTTGACATGCGGTAGCAGAGAGAACAGTCTATGACTTTGGGGGCTGGAGTCTTTGACAATTTTTAGGGCCTACTTCTGACACTGCCTGGTATAGAGGTCCTAGATGGCAGGGAGCTCGGCCCCAGTGATGTAATACCCTCTGTAGCACCTTGCGGTCGGATGCCGAGTAGTTGCCATACCAAGCGGTGATGCAGCCAGTCAAGATGCTCTCAGTGGTTCAGCTGTAGAATTTTTTGAAGATCTGAGGGCCCATGCCAAATCTTTTCAGCCTTTTGAGGGGGAAGAGGCATTGTCGTGCCTTCTTCATGACTGTGTTGGTGTGGACCATGATAATACCTTATTGATGTGGACACCGAGGAACTTGAAACTCTTGACCCGCTCCACTACAGCCCCGTCGATGTGGATGGGACGTGCTCTGCCCTCCATTTCCTGTAGTCCACGATTAGTTCCTTTGTGTTGCTGACATTGAGGGAGAAGTTATTGTCCTGGCACCACACTGCCAGGTCACTGACCTCCTCCGTATAGGCGGTCTCATCGTCTTCGGTGATCAGACCAACCACTGTCGTGTCGTCAGCAAACGTAATGTTGGTGTTGGAGTCGTGCGCGGCCAGGCAGTCGTGGGTGAACAGGGAGGACAGATGGGGACTAAGCATGCACCCCTGAGGGGCCCCGGTGTTGAGGATCAGCGTGGCAGATGTGTTGTTGCCTACCCTCACCACCTGGGGGTGGCCCATCAGGAAGTCCAGGATCCAGTTGCAGATAGAGGGGTTGAGTCCCAGGGTCCTGAGCTTAGTGATGAGCTTGGAGGGCGCTATGGTGTTGAATGCTGAGCTGTAGTCAATGAACAGCATTCTCACATAGGTGTTCCTTTTGTCCTGGTGGGAGAGGGCAGTGTGGAGTGCAATAGAGATTGAGTCATCTGTGGATCTGTTGGGGCAGTATGCGAATTGGAATGGGTCCAGGGTGTCTGGGATGATGGTGTTGATGTTAGCCATGACCAGCCTTTCATGGCTACAGCTGTGAGTGCTACGGGGTGATAGTCATTTAGACAGGTTACCTTGGCGTTCTTGGGCACGGGGACTATGGTGATCTGGTTGAAACATGTAGGTATTACAGACTGGGTCAGGGAGCGGTTGAAAATGTAATTGAAGACACTTGTCAACTGGCCAGCGTATGCGCTGAGTATGCGTCCTGGTAATCCGTCTGGCCCCGCGGCCTGGTGAATGTTAACCTGTTTAAAGGTCTTACTCACATCGGGTATGGAAAGCAAGATCACACAGTCGTCTGGAAAAGCAGTGGTCTGGAAAATCTGGTGCTCTCATGCAAGGCAGAGAGGAGTGCCTTGAGAGAGTTACACACACACACAAACACACACACACACAGTATCCAAGCTGCTACTCAGGCTACAAAGCCACTGAGCTAGTGGTCTATATCGAGGGGGTGAAAATGTGCCCATCCAATCATGTCCATACACATGCACTGCCTAAGTCTCTAGAGCACAGATCAATAGGTCCACACACAGAGGTTTGAACAATAGTGTGGTAGGCAGCTCCCCTACAACTGATTAGGCTGGGCTGGGAGGGGTGGGCCTGTCTGTACTGGTGTACAGTACATTCTCATCGACGGGGCTGTAGTGGAACAGGTTGAGAGCTTCAAGTTCCTTGGTGTCCACATCACCAACGAACTATCATGGTCCAAACACACCAAGCAAGTCGTGAAGAGGGCACGACAAAGCCTATTCCCCCTCAGGAGACTGAAAAGGTTTGGCATGGGTCCTCAGATCCTCAAAAAAATCTACAGCTGCACCATCGAGAGCAAACTGACTGGTTGCATCACCGCCTGGTATGGCAATTGCTTGACCTCCGACCGCAAGGCACTACAGAGGGTAGTGCGTACGGCCCAGTACATCACTGGGGCCAAGCTTCCTGCCATCCAGGACCTCTATACCAGGCGGTGTCAGAGGAAGGCCCTCAAAATTGTCAAAGACTCCAGCCACCCTAGTCATAGACTGTTCTCTCTGCTAGCGGTACCGGAGTGCCAAGTCTAGGTCCAAAAGACTTCTCAACAGCTTCTTCCCCCAAGCCATAAGATTCCTGAACAGCTAATCATGGCTACCCAGACTATTTTCACTGCCCCCCCACCCCGACCCCCCACCCCATCTTTTTATGCTGCTGCTACTCTGTTAATTATTTATGCATAGTCACTTTAACTCTACCCACATGTACATACAGTGGGGGAAAAAAGTATTTAGTCAGCCACCAATTGTGCAAGTTCTCCCACTTAAAAAGATGAGAGAGGCCTGTCATTTTCATCATTGGTACACGTCAACTATGACAGACAAATTGAGATATTTTTTTCTCCAGAAAATCACATTGTAAGATTTTTAATGAATTTATTTGCAAATTAGGGTGGAAAATAAGTATTTGGTCAATAACAAAATTTTCTCAATACTTTGTTATATACCCTTTGTTGGCAATGACACAGGTCAAACGTTTTCTGTAAGTCTTCACAAGGTTTTCACACACTGTTGCTGGTATTTTGGCCCATCCTCCATGCAGATCTCCTCTAGAGCAGTGATGTTTTGGGGCTGTCGCTGGGCAACACGGACTTTCAACTCCCTCCAAAGATTTTCTATGGGGTTGAGATCTGGAGACTGGCTAGGCCACTCCAGGACCTTGAAATGCTTCTTACGAAGCCACTCCTTCGTTGCCCGGGCGGTGTGTTTGGGATCATTGTCATGCTGAAATACCCAGCCACGTTTCATCTTCAATGCCCTTGCTGATGGAAGGAGGTTTTCACTCAAAATCAGCATTCTTTGTCCTCCAAACACGACGAGTTGAGTTTTTACCAAAAAGTTATATTTTGGTTTCATCTGACCATATAACATTCCCCCAATCCTCTTCTGGATCATCCAAATGCACTCTAGCAAACTTCAGACGGGCCCTGACATGTACTGGCTTAAGCAGGGGGACACGTCTGGCACTGCAGGATTTGAGTCCCTGGCGGCGTAGTGTGTTACTGATGGTAGTCTTTGTTACTTTGGTCCCAGTTCTCTGCAGGTCATTCACTAGGTCCCCCCGTGTGGTTCTGGGATTTTTGCTCACAGTTCTTGTGATCATTTTGACCCCACGGGGTGAGATCTTGCGTGGAGCCCCAGATCGAGGGAGATTATCAGTGGTCTTGTATGTCTTCCATTTCCTAATAATTGCTCCCACAGTTGATTTCTTCAAACCACCTATTGCAGATTCAGTCTTCCCAGCCTGGTGCAGGTCTACAATTTTGTTTCTGGTGTCCTTTGACAGCTCTTTGGTCTTGGCCATAGAGGAGTTTGGAGTGTGACTGTTTGAGGTTGTGGACAGGTGTCTTTTATACTGATAACAAGTTCAAACAAGTGCCATTAATACAGGTAACGAGTGGAGGACAGAGGAGCCTCTTGAAGAAGAAGTTACAGGTCTGTGAGAGCCAGAAATCTTGTTGTTTGTAGGTGACCAAATACTTATTTTCCACCATAAATTCATAAAAAATCCTACAATGTGATTTTCTGGATTTTTTTTCTCAGTTTGTCTGTCATAGTTGACGTGTACCTATGATGAAAATTACAGGCCTCTCTCATCTTTTTAAGTGGGAGAACTTGCACAATTGGTGGCTGACTAAATACTTTTTTTCCCCACTGTATTACTTCAACTACCTCAACTAGCCGGTGCCCCCGCACACTGACTCTGCACTGGTACCCCCCTGTATATATAGCCTTCCTACTGTTATTTTATTTAGAGATAGAGTCATGATCAGGGGCCCAGTAGTGAACAGGATATCCCATAGGCCTTTATGACATTCCCTACCTCCCTCCCTCCCTCCCTCCTTCCCTCCCTCCCTCCCTCCCTCCCTCCCTCCCTCCCTCCCTCCCTCCCTCCATCCCATCAGTTCCCTCACTCTCTAACACTCTTGCTCCTCTCGCTCCTTCCCCTCTGAAGGAAATATTGAAACAAAATAAACGGTGTGGTAACAGTTTCCCTGTTTCCTGTCTCCAACACCGTGTGTTTGTTCTGTGTGTCTAATGGTTTCACTTTATCCTAGTGTGGCGAACGTGAATCTCACGGTTTAGCATAGCTACAGCGTCCTAGGAATGGGGGTGTGTGTGTGTGTATTTTTTTTTTTTACTATACTTGTGTGGACCAGAAGTCCTTTTGCCGGTCCCCACAAGGAAAAAGGCTATTTTAGGCTTAGGGGTTAGGTTTAAGGTTAACATTAGGGTTAGGAGTTATTGTTAGGTTTAGGGTTAGGGGTTTGGGGTTTGGGGTTAAGGTTAGTGTTAGTGAGAGTTATTGTTAGTGTGTGTGTGTGCGTGTGTGTGTCAGGGTGGTTTTATGCGGATTGATTTTAGAGTAAATCACTGGACGGTTTTACAGGTTCAAAGGCTGCCTTTAGTCCCTCAAAAGAAGGCATTGGTGTTTTATTTCACAAAGAGTGAGTAAAGCCAAGGTAACACTCTAAGAGCATTCAACTGACTTACAGTGGCCAATGTGGAAAAGAAAGGGGTTGATGGGTGATGGGTGGGGCCAGTTGAATAAATTATCAACAGGTACTGTAGGTTAATGTATTTAGCCTGCCTTATTCTTAGTTTATAATTCTCCTATTATTACTATTATACTAACGTGTCCTCTAAGCCTAGGGTCACATGATGTTAGCCATGCTAGCTACAGTAAACCCTGTAGTCCAGGATCAAGGGTTAGCTGTTCTAGCTAACCTGCGGTCAATATTAGCTATGGCTCATCAATGAGAGAAACAGTCAGCCTCATTGACCAGACAGACTATAACGAGGGTCATCACGTCTATCAGACATCCTGAACTGATTACTCCACTACCAGAGACATTTGACCAGCTATTGATTCGCATTAGCGCTGACTGTCAATTCCATTCAATTTCTATCGATTCTTGCTAATATCATGGTCGCTAACGGGCGACCGCATATCGATTGACCGTTACTTTTGCCATTAGTAACTGTCCTTGAGGTATTGACCGCGTCCTGCTCAGAGCTTCCTGCACGTCTGTCTGCGTGTCTCAGTGGTCAGTCGCCAAACCTGGAGAGCTACAGGGTGGTGCAGGGTTTTGTTCCCGCCCAGCACTGACACGCAAGCCTGCATGGTCGGCAACTCTATTTCTAATTTACTTTAGCCAGCTGTTTTATTTTGTTTGCCATGGCAACGATGAAGGAGTTGGCTAACGCAGAACAAGATCTGGCAACCAGGATTCTACTAATCAAAGTGTTGATGAGCAGTAGACCAAAATAAAAGCAGTTGTGTTGGAACAAAAGCCTGCACACTGGGTAGCTATCCAGAACCAGGGTTGCTGGTGACCACTGCCTTTGGTTTCTATAGTGTTTGGCTCAACATTAATCACAGTTCCTGGCATGGTGAGTCACACAAGGTAACAGGTAACAGAAACTCTGTTTATACCTGGTTCTAACATGCCTTCTTTGTCCTCATCTTGTCCACATTCTGATCGGGACCACATTTCTAGACAGGTGTGGACGATTAAAAGACACATTGTGATCTGATTGTGATCAGATCATCCTGACCACCTCCGGAGGTAGTCAGGCACGCATTGTGTCTGGATATCTTAGTGAAGACAGATATAGACAGTGAAACCATTTAAATCCTCGCCCTCTAAAATCATTGGCATTTGGCACCATTGACTTATGCCATCAATATGTGTCTTAAAATAATAAATATTATTTTGAACGAATAGCTGTGAGGGACCAGAATATTTGGTCACAATGTGGACAGATAAAATAAAAAATGTAATACCATGCGCATAGACACATTTCAGAAAATGTGGGCACGATCAGAATGTGGACAAGATCCGGACACAGGACACATGTTAGTGCCAGGTATGAAAGGGGCTAGAATGTGTTGCTACGCCAAAGACTTTGTTGAAATGGAATTGTTAATCAGAGGCCAAGCCCAATGCTGTGTGTCCAGAGACAGTGGGATCGAGTGTCCAGAGACAGAGGGAATTATAGATGCACAGCAAATTCTCCAGTGTTAAATTTAAATGAACACTGAAAGTTTGGACCCAAAAAGACACTGGACCAACCTTAGTTTAATGTTTAATCACCTGCAACCTGCATTCAGAATGACTGCCTGGGTTGGGAAGACAGAAATATGAGAAATATGCTAATAAAGCATTACACTAAGCAGTGTGTTAATTCAACACTGTTCAGTGTCTATACAAGTCCACACTTTCAGTGTTAATTTAACGCTGGGGAGTTTGATGTGTGTATGTTGGTCATCTGTTTGATCCTGAGCTGTGTCTGCTGGTCTGGTCTGTGTCTGCTGGTCAGGGATGTTACTAATGAATTACAGAGGAAAGTGTGTGGCCGTGCGTGAGCGTGAGCGTGCGTGTGTACATGGTTGCATCACATTCTCCACCAATTAGGATTTTCTTCCTTTGTTTGATTGAAAACATAAAAAGACTAAAACAACTTTTAGGATGATTTTCAAATGGACCCTCCAAACAAGAAAGCAGCATCTTCTTCATGGATCCTTCTCTTTAAACAACATAGTGAAGGAGCCAAAGACCTTATAAAGTTACAGAGATAATGTCTTTATTTCTTCTCCCTTTGTCGTGATGAGTGGAGGAGTAACACAGCTGTAAAACATCTTGGAGTTCAACATCTTGGAGTTCAACATCTTGGAGTTCCCTGCCTGGTTAACAACAGTAAACATGTTAGAAGGTTTCTCCTCTTCTCTCTCCTCTTCTCTCTTTATACAGTATCTCCTCACTCTCTGTTTTGTCGTGTTTTCTGTCCCGGTAAACACATTTGATAAGAGTGTATTCGCGCTTTTGGACAGTTGAGCTAAAACAAAACGTGTTCACTTCCTCTGGTCTGTTGTGGACAGTTTGTTGTCCACAGTTTTTACTCAAAGCAAAGTAAAGGTTATCGTCTACAGTGTTTTTCTGTGTTTCTGTCTATTCACATTGTAACAGTCTTGAAACAACAGAGTAAAGGGGCCAAATATCTGATGTTGGAGTTTCAAGGCCCCTGCCTGTGAAAAACGCTTTATTGATTGTGAAATGTTAGAATGTTTCTTATCTTCTCTATCCTGGAACAAGGTTTATTCCTCCACATTTCACAATATTTTTCTTCTTTTTTTTGACCTGGTAAATGTCTTTGATTAGTGTGTTTTCACGCTATTGGACAGTTGAGCTGTGAAACGCCCCTGAACTGTTTTTACTCAAAGCGAAGTTATGGTTATCCTACTTTCCTTCTCTGTTTTTCTGTTTGTTCAAATCCTAACAGTGCTCACATCTAGTGCTTTGGCTATTTCAGTATGTAATATGAAGTGATGTATTGTAACCTCAGAATAATATACAATATCAAATAAGGTACTGGAACTTTCTTTCTATTTATTTCTAGCCTAAGCTTATACTGTACAGAACCTTCTTACATCTTACAGATCACAAGCTTCTGGAATGGAGAGAGAGGGGGGGGGGGTGAGAGAGAGAGAGAGAGAGAGAGAGAGAGAGAGAGAGAGAGAGAGAGAGAGAGAGAGAGAGAGAGAGAGAGAGAGAGATAGAGAGATAGAGAGAGAGAGAACTCAAAGACGTTGCTCCTGCATTTTTCAGCATGTTTTTATAACAAATATAGATTTAGAGTTAGATAAACTTGGATTTTTTGGCAGGGACATATACAGGATGCTACCCTCCACAACATAACCTTCACTCCAAACTAAAACTCCAAACCTACAACCTGATTTTGGACGGAATTACCTGGAAGGCTTTCTACTACCAAGGATTACTATTCCCAAGCTATACAGCAAATGCTCTGGCAAACAAACAGAAACCTGAAAACACCATCCAACCTGGAACCGAGTGAGTACTGTTTAGTCTGAAGGTATTTTTTACTTTCAAAAACCAAGAAGAAAAATACATTACAATGATATATTTTACTTTATAAGGACAGAATGCTAAGGCTACCAAGCTTGCTAGGACAAAGAGATACAACTTCAATTAGCACTGACGTGTGAAGTGAGAGGTGTCAAGGCCCTTGAGCCCAACAATGGCAGGAAAGTCGCACAGTCTACCCCAACCAAATGGAGAAGCCTTAGAAGCACCCTCCCGCTATTCAGAGGTAATTAAAATGCAGTACCCTCTGTATGTAAAGAATGATAAGACACGAAAAGAGTACAAAATGAAGCTCCTTATGGGAAATCAAGAGACACTTTTTGTAGACTTTTATAAAAATGGGAGCATAAGCAACCTTATCTTCCACACAGACCATCCCCTGGCATGGCACGGTGCTATATTAGCACACTTACCCCTCTGTTAAGAGGGGGGGGTGTTCGTGATGGGTGGAAACTCAGGATACTAGACAACGAGGACTCTGAGTCAGCTAATATAAATCTCTATAAATCGAGAACAGTATTGGTACAGGGCAACCCCAAACAGTTTCAGCTGGACTTTCACCTAATCAAAGAAATAGCTCAGCAGGAGAAGCTCTCCTTTGAGAAAGATACCCCACCCCAAGCGGGTCAGACCAGACCTCTTCATTAAATAACCCGACAGACGAGCAACCTCTAGCGGAAAGTCAACTTCCCAGCATTGAAATGAAGGATAAATTCACCCAGCTGGAGGTAAGACAGGTGGAGCTGGAACAGCAGGTGATTACACTCCAGTCAGCACAGACCAGCACAACAACACCCCCTTAACTAGACCTGGAGAGCTGGAGGTGGAGAAAGATATAGCTGCACTCTGGACTGTGGTGAGACAACATCAACAGGAGAAAGAGCAGGAGAAGAACAGAGCACTAGAGGAGAGGATCAGAGTGCTGGAGGAGAAGGTGAGAACGATGACGGGTGACAGAGAACAACCCATTAGAGAGCTGGCCACCCCGGCAGAGAAGCCAGCAGAACAGCCCACCTCAGATCCTGGCCAAAGTCTCGACACCACAGCAGAACAGTACACCCTAGACCCTGACCATAGCCTCGACATCAAAGCCGGACAAACAAATGAAGAACCCCAAGCCCAGGGGATCCCAATCCCTCTGAGCACCCCCCCCGTCAGCCACCCTAATAGCCCTCCTGAAGACCCCCCCACACCCACTGAGGACATACACAAGCCACAGATTGTACTCCTTATGGACTCAAACGGGAAATACATACAAGAAAATAAACTTTTTCCCAAACACACAGTGTTTAAACTCTGGTGTCCAAACACCCAGAACGCCCTAGACCTTCTGTCTGAGGACCAACTAGGATCAATCAGGCACATACTAATACACACAGGCACAAACGACCTGAGAACACAGCAGGAAAGGGTGGCCACAGCCCTCAAGGGAATATAATATGCCATTTAGCAGACGCTTTTATCCAAAGCGACTTACAGTCATGTGTGCATTGATTTTTATGTATGGGTGGTCCCGGGGATCAAACCCACTACCCTGGCGTTACAAGCGCCATGCTCTACCAATTGAGCTACAGAGGACCACAGAAAAAGCTTATTCTACCTATTCCCCAACGCACAAGTGGTTATCTCAACCCTGCTACCACGAAAATACTTCCACCCTGCTACCATACAGCAGGTAAACGCAAGTATTTCCCATGACTGTGCCTCAAAACCAAATGTCTACCTGGCCCACCACTCTACCCTGGACTTGAAAAGCCTTTACGACCAGGTCCACCTATACAAGGCAGCAGTGCCCACCTTCGCCTGGACCCTAAAGTATATCGCCCTCAACTGCAGACCCAACACCTCACACAGGAGCAACAGATCAACAGACACCCCGCCCAGACCAGTGAGACACTCTCCCAGACCTGCGGGACCCCCCCCCCGGACCTACACGTAGAGGGCCCACGCCGAGAGGACCTACATCCAGACCACAGCAACACCAGCCACATCCACACCTCCACCCCCACTCCAACCAATTATCACCCCCCCAAGTCGACCATGCCCAAACCCCATTTAGGCCCCCTCAGATCAGACCTATGCCCCTCCTACCCACCCCATGACCCCCACTCCCGCAAAGAGGGCCTCAACATGAAAGTCACACATATACCCAGGCCGTGAGCAGGCAAACAGGCCCAACCCCCACTCTTACACTAGCCCAAGCCAATGGCATGTACAGATGCTCAGCAGGCTCTGCTCACACTTACTGGTCTGAGGCCAAAACACTAGACCAACAACTTTAGACACTTTATGGAACACAAAGCCTTCACTATCTCATCCTGGAATATCCAAGGCCTGAGGTCATCTGCCTTTGGCCTAAAGACTTGGCAGTAGAAAACCTAAACAGTATATTTGACCTCTCACCATCCCTATCAAATCTACAAATATCTAACAGAAAACCGAAGAAAAGTAACAACAATGACAAATGGTTTGATGAAGAATGCAAAAACCTAAGAAAGAAATTGAGAAACCTATCCAACCAAAAACATAGAGACCCAGAAAACCTTCACTATGCCTTCACTATGGTGAATAACTAAAACAATACAGAAATACACTACTGAATTTTTTTTTGGGTTGATATATTGTAAAGTGGTTGTCCCACTGGCTATCATAAGGTGAATGCACCAATTTGTAAGTCGCTCTGGATAAGAGCGTCTGCTAAATGACGAAAATGTAAATGTAAAATGTAAATCAGCTCAATGTAATTGAAGAATCCATAGACTAACCACTTCTGGGAAAATTGGAAAACACTAAACAAACAACAACACAAAGAGATATCTATCCAAAACGGAGATGTATGGGTAAACCACTTCTCCAATCTTTTTGGCCCTATAACAAAGAACAAGCAGCTAAAAAATATACATGATCAAATACAAATCTTGGAATGAACTATTAAAGACTTCCAGAACCCACTGGATTCTCCAATTACATTGAATGAACTACAGGACAAAATACAAACCCTCCAACCCAAAAAGGCCTGTGGTGTTGATGGTATCCTCAATGAAATGATAAAATATACAGACCACAAATTCCAATTGGCTATACTTAAACTCTTTAACATCATCCTTAGCTCTGGCATCTTCCCCAATATTTGGAACCAAGGACTGATCACCCCAATCCACAAAAGTGGAGACAAATTTGACCCCAATAACTACCGTGGGATATGCGTCAACAGCAACCTTGGGAAACTCCTCTGCATTATCATTAACAGCAGACTAGTTAATTTCCTTCCTCAGTGAAAACAATGTACTGAGCAAATGTCAAATTGCCTTTTTACCGAATTACTGTATGACAGACCATGTAGTCACTCTGCACACCCTAATTGACAAACATACAAACCAAAGGCAAAATCTTCTCATGCTTTGTTGATTTTTAAAAAAAGGCTGTGGGGTGAGACAGGGATGCAGTTTAAGCCCCACCCTCTTCAACATATATATCAACGATTTGGCGAGGGCACTAGAACAGTCTGCAGCACCCGGCCTCACCATACTAGAATCTGAAGTCAAATGTATACTGTTTGCTGATGATCTGGTGCTTCTGTCCCCAACCAAGGAGGGCCTACAGCAGCACCTAGATCTTCTGCACAGATTATGTCAGACCTGGGCCCTGACAGTAGATCTCAGTAAGACAAAAATAATGGTGTTCCAAAAAAGGTCCAGTTGCCAGGACCACAAGTACAAATTCCATCTAGACACTGTTGCCCTAGAGCACACAAAAAACGATACATACGGCCTTAACATCAGCGCCACAGGTAACTTCCACAAAGCTGTGAACGATCTGAGAGACAAGGCAAGTGTGGCGCTGTGGTCTAAGGCACTGCATCGCAGTGCTAGCTGTGCCACTAGAGATCCTGGTTCGAATCCAGGCTCTGTCGTAGCCGGCCGCGACCGGGAGACCCATGGGCCGGCGCACAACTGGCCCAGCGTCGTCCAGGGTAGGGGAGGGAATGGCCGGCAGGGATGTAGCTCAGTTGGTAGAGCATGGTGTTTGCAATGCCAGGGTTGTGGGTTCGATTCCCACGGGGGGCAAGTATGAAAAATTTTATGCACTAACTGTAAGTCGCTCTGGATAAGAGTGTCTGCGAAATGACTAAAATTTAAAAATGTAAATGCAAGAAGGGCCTCCTATGCCAACAAAAGGAACATACAATTTGACATATCAATTATGATCTGGCAAAAAATATTTCAATCAGTTATAGAACCCATTGCCCTTTATGGTTGTGAGGTCTGTGGTGTGCTCACCAACCAATAATTCACAAATTGGGACAAACACCAAATTGAGACTCTGCATGCAAAATTCAGCAAAAATATCCACAGTGTACAACGGAAAACACCAAATAATACATGAAGAGCAGAATTAGGCCGATACCCGTTAGCGGTTTTCACCCAGAACATCGGATTTTCTGCCGGAATAATTTAATCACTGGACATTAACACCGGATCGCAACTAGCTAGCCGCAACCGGATGGATGTTGCTGTTGGCTAATCACCGCTGCCCCCAAAGCAAGCACCAGTTAGCCTCAAGCTAGCCTCGAGACAGGCCCATATCCCGGCTATCTACCTCTCTGTCTACCGGATGTGAGTAGCCAGCTAACTAGCTACTTGCTATTAGCCACCGTTAGCGTTTTTTCACCATTTTCCGTGGCCTGCACTACCTACCAGCCAGCTCTAGCCTGGACTATTATCGGCCAGTCTGCACTGTCTGCACAGCGCGTTATCGACCCAGAACATATCGGTTTTTCTGCCGGAATCACTAAATCACTGGGCCTTTAATACCGGATCATCGCAACTAGCTAGCTACAACCAAATTGATGTAGTTGTTGGCTAATCAGCCGTGAGCTAGCCTCGAGCCAGGCCCATCTCCCGGCTATCTACCTCTCTGTCAACCGGACGGGACCTTCTAGTGTTGACACGGAGCCCCGCTGATCCAACACGACTGGTCTGCCGACGAAATCGTCTGATGTGGTTTCAACAGGCTTCCCGTTACGACGTCGACCACGAAGATCCATCTGCTAGCCCCGGCCCGCTAGCACACGCAAGCCGTGGCCTCTTGCTTGCCAGTGCTGTAGAAGCCCCCAAACTACCTCCGAACTCTCCTATTGCTGTTCACCGGACCTTATGATAACTCAGCTATACAGCTGATGCCTGCTGGACTGTTCCTTTATACGGTACAGCATCCTGTTCATATTTAGCCTCAGCCCAAACTTTGTCGCCATTACCAGCTGTTGTCTTACAGTGGGGAAAAAAAGTATTTAGTCAGCCACCCATTGTGCATGTTCTCCCACTTAAAAAGATGAGAGAGGCCTGTAATTTTCATCATAGGTACACGTCAACTATGACAGACAAAATCAGAAAAGAACTCCAGAAAATCACATTGTAGGATTTTTAATGAATTTATTTGCAAATTATGGTGGAAAATAAGTATTTGGTCAATAACAAAAGTTTCTCAATACTTTGTTATATACCCTTTGTTGGCAATGACACAAGTCAAACGTTTTCTGTAAGTCTTCACAAGGTTTTCACACACTGTTGCTGGTATTTTGGCCCATTCCTCCATGCAGATCTCCTCTAGAGCAGTGATGTTTTGGGGCTGTCGCTGGGCAGCACGGACTTTCAACTCCCCCAAAGATTTTCTATGAGGTTGAGATCTGGAGACTAGCTAGGCCACTCCAGGACCTTGAAATGCTTCTTACGAAGCCACTCCTTCGTTGCCCGGGCGGTGTGTTTGGGATCATTGTCATGCTGAAAGACCCAGCCACGTTTCATCTTCAATGCCCTTGCTGATGGAAGGAGGTTTTCACTCAAAATCTCACGATACATGGCCCCATTCATTCTTTCCTTTACACGGATCAGTCGTCCTTGTCTCTTTGCAGAAAAACAGCCCCAAAGCATGATGTTTCCACCCCCATGCTTCACAGTAGGTATGGTGTTCTTTGGATGCAACTCAGCATTCTTTGTCCTCCAAACACGACGAGTTGAGTTTTTACCAAAAAAGTTCTATTTTGGTTTCATCTGACCATATGACATTCTCCCAATCCTCTTCTGGATCATCCAAATGTACTCTAGCAAACTTCAGACGGGCCTGGCGTAAAGCAGGGGGACACGTCTGGCACTGCAGGATTTGAGTCCCTGGCGGCGTAGTGTGTTACTGATGGTAGGCTTTGTTACTTTGGTCCCAGCTCTCTGCAGGTCATTCACTAGGTCCCCCCGTGTGGTTCTGGGATTTTTGCTCACCGTTCTTGTGATCATTTTGACTCCCACGGGGTGAGATCTTGCGTGGAGCCCCAGATCGAGGGAGATTATCAGTGGTCTTGTATGTCTTCCATTTCCTAATAATTGCTCCCACAGTTGATTTCTTCAAACCAAGCTGCTTACCTATTGCAGATTCAGTCTTCCCAGCCTGGTGCAGGTCTACAAATTTGTTTCTGGTGTCCTTTGACAGCTCTTTGGTCTTGGCCATAGTGGAGTTTGGAGTGTGACTGTTTGAGGTTGTGGACAGGTGTCTTTTATACTGATAACAAGTTCAAACAGGTGCCATTAATACAGGTAACGAGTGGAGGACAGAGGAGCCTCTTAAAGAAGAAGTTACAGGTCTGTGAGAGCCAGAAATCTTGCTTGTTTGTAGGTGACCAAATACTTATTTTCCACCATAATTTGCAAATAAATTCATTAAAAATCCTACAATGTGAGTTTCTGGATTTTTTTTCCTCCATTTGTCTGTCATAGTTGACGTGTACCTATGATGAAAATTACAGGCCTCTCTCATCTTTTTAAGTGGGAGAACTTGCACAATTGGTGGCTGACTAAATACTTTTTTTCCCCACTGTAGCTCTCTCAAATAACACCTGTGATTGCTTTATGCCTCTCTCCCATGTCAATATGCCTTGCTTATTGCTGTTTTGGTTATTTCTTATTGTACTATTTCACTGTAGATCCCCCAGCCCAGCTCAACCTGCCTTAGATAGCTCCTTTGTCCCACCCCCCATACACGCGGAGACCGACTCAATCGGTGCCTCCAGTGATGCTATCTCTTTCATCGTTACCCAACGCTTAGGTTTACCTCCACTGTACTCATATCCTTCCATATCCTTGTCTGTACATAATGCCCTGAATCTATTCTACAACGCCTGGAAATCTGCCCCTTTTTTTCTCTGTACCCAATGCACTAGAAGACCAGTACTTAAAGCCTTTAGCCATATCCTTATTCTACTCCTCCTCTGTTCCACTGGTGATGTAGAGGTTAACCCAGGCCCTGTAGCCCCCAGTATCACTCCTACTCCCCAGGCGTTATCATTTGTTGACTTCTGTAACCGTAAAAGCCTTGGTTTCTTGCACGTCAACATCCGAAGCCTCCTCCCTAAGTTTGAGTTATTCACTGCGTTAGCACACTCCGCCAACCCTGATGTTCTAGCAGTGTCTGAATCCTGGCATAGGAAGGCCACCAAAAATTCTGAACTTTCCATCCCCAACTACAACATTTTCCATCTCTATAGAACTGCCAAAGGGGGTGGGGTTGCAATCTACTGTAGAGATACCCTGCAGAGCTCTATCGTACTATTCAGGTCTGTGCCCAAACAGTTTGAGCTTCTACTTCTAAAAATCCACCTTTCCAGAAATAAGTCTCTCACTGTTGCCGCTTGCTACAGACCCCCCTCAGCCTCGAGCTGTGCCCTGGACACCATATGTGAACTGATTGCCCCCCATCTATCCTCAGAGTTCGTACAGCTTGGTGACCTAAACTGGAATATGCTTAACACCCCGGCCAACCTACAATCTAAACTAGATGCCCTCAATCTCACACAAATTATCAACGAACCTACCAGGTACAACCCTAAATCTGTAAACATGGGCACCCTCATAGATATTATCCTGACAAATTTACCCTCTAAATACACCTCCGCTGTCTTCAACCAGGATCTCGGCGATCACTGCCTTATTGCCTGTGTCCGTAATGGGTCCGCGGTCAAACAACCACCCCTCATCACTGTCAAACGCTCCCTAAAACACTTTAGCGAGCAGGCTTTTCTAATTGACCTGGCCCGGGTATCCTGGATGGATATTGACCTCATTCCGTCAGTAGAGGATGCCTGGTTGTTCTTTAAAAGTGCTTTCCTCTTAATCTTAAATAAGCATGCCCCATTCAAAAAATTCAGAACAAAGAACAGATATAGCCCCTTGTTCTCCTCAGACTTGACTGCCCTTGACCAGCACAAAAACATCCTGTGGCGTACTGCATTAGCACCGAACAGCCCCCGCGATATGCAACTTTTCAGGGAAGTCAGGAACCAATGTACACAATCAGTTAGGAAAGCAAAGGCTAGCTTTTTCAAA
This sequence comes from Coregonus clupeaformis, assembly GCF_020615455.1. Lineage (NCBI taxonomy): Eukaryota > Metazoa > Chordata > Actinopteri > Salmoniformes > Salmonidae > Coregonus > Coregonus clupeaformis. The sequence goes on from NC_059192.1 coordinate 9,219,958, forward strand.
CAGAAATGTGCATCATGTAACACTAACTCCAAAAAGTTTTGGGACACTGTAAAGTCCATGGAAAATAAGAACACCTACTCCCAACTGCCCACTGCACTGAGGCTAGAAAACACTGTCACCACCGATAAATCTACAGTAATCGAGAATTTCAACAAGCATTTTGCTACGGCTGGCCATGCTTTCCACCTGGCTACCACTACCCCGGCCACCAGCTCTACAACTTGCCCATGCCCCCCCGCTTCTCCTTCACATAAATTCAAACAGCTGATGTTCTGAAAGAGCTGAAAAATCCGGACCCCTACAAATCAGCTGCGCTAGACAATCTGGACCATTTCTTTCTAAAAATAGCCGCCGAAATTGTCGCAACCCCTAATACTAGCCTGTTCAACCTCTCTTTCGTAACGTCTGAGATCCCCAGAGATTGGAAAGCTGCCGCGGTCATCCCCCTCTTCAAAGGGGGTGACACTCTAGATCCAAACTGTTACAGACCTATATCCATCCTGCCCTGCCATTCGAAAGTATTTGAAAGCCAAGTTAACAAACAGATCACTGACCATTTCGAATCCCACCGTACCTTCTCCGCTATGCAATCCGGATTCCGAGCTGGTCATGGGTGCACCTCGGCCACGCTCAAGGTCCTAAACGATATTATAACCGCGATCGATAAAAGCCAGTACTGCGCAGCCGTCTTCATCGACCTGGCCAATGCTTTCGACTCTGTCAACCACCGCATTCTTATTGGCAGACTAAATAGCCTTGGTTTCTTTAATGACTGCCTCGCCTGGTTCAACAACTACTTCTCAGATAGAGTTCAATGTGTCAAATCGTAGGGCCTGTTGTCTGGACCTCTGGCAGTCTCTATGGGGGTGCCACAGGTTTCAGTTCTCGGGCCGACTCTATTCTCTGTGTATATCAATGATGTCGCTCTTGCTGCTGGTTACGCTCGGATCCACCTGTATGCGGACGACACCATTTTGTATACATCTGGCCCTTCATTGGATACTGTGTTAACAAACCTCCAAACGAGCTTCAATGCCATACAACACTCCTTCCGTAGCCTCCAACTGCTCTTAAACACTAGTAAAACTAAATGCATGCACTTCAATGGAACGCTGCTTGCACCCGCCCACCCGACTAGAATCACTACTCTCGGCGGGTCTGACCTAGAGTATGTGGACAACTACAAATACCTAGGTGTCTGGTTAGACTGTAAACTCTCCTTCCAGACTCACATTAAGCATCTCCAATCAAAAGTTAGATCTAGAATCGGCTTCCTATTTCGCAACAAAGCCTCCTTCACTAATGCTGCCAAACATGCCCTCGTAAAACTGACTATCCTACCGATCCTTGACTTCGGCGATGTCATTTACAAAATAGCCTCCAACACTCTACTCAACAAATTGGATGTAGTCTGTCACAGTGCCATCCGTTTTGTCACCAAAGCCCCATATACTACCCACCATTGTGACCTGTACGCTCTTGTTGGCTGGCCCTCACTACATATTCGTCGCCAAACCCACTGGCTCCAGGTCTTCTATAAATCACTGCTAGGCAAATCCCCGTCTTATCTTAGCTCACTGGTCACCATAGAAACACCCACCCATAGTCTGCGCTCCAGCAGGTATATCTCACTGGTCATCCCCAAAGCCAACACCTCCTTTGGCCGCCATTCCTTCCAGTTCTCTGCTGCCAATGACTGGAACGAACTGCAAAAATCTCTGAAGCTGGAGACTCTTATCTCCCTCACTAACTTTAAGCGTCAGTTGTCAGAGCAACTTACCGATCACTGCACCTGTACACAGCCATTCTGAAAATAGCCCACCCAACTACCTAATCCCCATATTGTTATTTATTTTGCTAATTTGCACCCCAGTATCTCTATTTGCACATCATCTTTTGCACATCTATCATTCCAGTGTTAATTACGAAATTGTAATTATTTTTGCACTATGGCCTATTTATTTATTGCCTTACCTCCATAACTTACCACATTCGCACACACTGTGTATATCTTTTCTGTTGTATTTTTGACTTTATGTTTTGTTTACCCCATATGTAACTCTGTGTTGTTGTTTTTATCGCACTGCTTTGCTTTATCTTGGCCAGGTCGCAGTTGTAAATGAGAACTTGTTTTCAACTGGCTTACCTGGTTAAATAAAGGTGAAATAAAATCAAAATTAAATTAAATTAAAAATCAAAATCCAGAAAATAGTTAAATTCTATAACCACTTAAAAGGAAGCGATTCCCAAACCTTCCATAACAAAGCCATCACCTACAGAGAGATTAACTTGGAGAAGAGTCCCCTAAGCAAGCTGGTCCTGGGGCTCTGTTCACAAACACAAACAGAGCCCACAGAGCCCCAGGACAACAACACAATTAGACCCAACCAAATCATGAGAAAACAAAAAGAGAATTACATGACACATTGAAAATAATTAACAAAAAAACTGAGCAAACTAGAATGGTATTTGGCCCTAAACAGAGAGTACAGAGTGGCAGAATACCTGACCACTGTGACTGACCCAAACTTAAGGAAAGCTTTGACTATGTACAGACTCAGTGAGCATAGCCTTTCTATTGAGAAAGGCAGCCGTAGGCAGACCTGGCTCTCAAGAGAAGCAAGGCTATGTGCACACTGCCCACAAAATGAAGTGGAAACTGAGCTGCGCTTCCTAACCTCCTGCCAAATGTATGACCGTATTAGGGACACATATTTCCCTCAGTTTACACAGATCCACAAAGAATTCGAAAACAAATCCAATTATGATAAACTCCCTTATCTACTGGGTGAAATACCACAGTGTGCCATAACAGCAGCAATATTTGTGACCTGTTGCTACAAGAAAAGGGCAACCAGTTAAGAACAAACACCATTGTAAATACAACTCATATTTATGTATTTATTTTCCCATTTAACTATTTGCACATTGTTACAACACTGTTTATAAACATAATATGACATTTCAAATGTCTTTATTCTTTTGGGAACTTCTGAGTGTAATGTTTACTGTTAATATTTATTGTCTATTTCACTTCTGTTTACTATCTACTTCACTTGCTTTGGCAATGTTAACATACGTTTCCCATGCCAACAAAGCCCTTAAATTGAATTGAAATTGAATTGAGAGAGGGAGAGAGAGAGAGAGAGGGAGAGGGAGAGGGAGAGGGAGAGGGAGAGGGAGAGGGAGAGGGAGAGGGAGAGGGAGAGGGCCAGGGAGAGGAGAGGGAGAGGGAGGGGAGAGGGAGAGGGAGAGGGAGAGGGAGAGGGAGAGGGAGAGGGAGAGGGAGAGGGAGAGGGCCGGAGGAAGGGAGAGGGAGAGGGAGAGGGAGAGGGAGAGGGAGAGGGAGAGGGAGAGGGAGAGGGAGAGGGAGAGGGAGAGGGCCAGGGAGAGGGAGAGGGAGAGGGAGAGGGAGAGGGAGAGGGAGAGGGAGAGGGAGAGGGAGAGGGAGAGGGAGAGGGAGAGGGAGAGGGCTTTCCCCTTCATGTTTTTCCCCGGGGGTCCCTCCTCTCCTCACCACACACCAGGTAAATAAACCAAACTCCAGGGGCCTCATTTATCAATATGACATAGAAACTACTTTACGAAAGGAATTTAGAATGGACGTACGCATAGAAGAAGTGTGATTTATCAAACAAACCTACGTGCGTCATACGCACACCGGTAGGAGACCATTGATACATACCAATTGTTCTCAGTCTCAGTGCTCATGCATAACCTTGGCTATAATTAACCATATATGGTCAAAATCATCCTTTAAAAGGAAATATACAATAAACAACGCTGTACCATGAAATACAATGTGCAACCCCAAAAAGCTATGAAAAAAAAAAACTTTTACAAGACTGAAATAGAGGTGCTAGTGTCAGAGATTGAGTACAACCAAAATGTTTTATTTGACTCGCTCAGTTGTGGCTTGACCAATAAAGTTGAATACAGCTACAAAAAGAAGACCATTAGGACAATTCAAGCTGCTTTAGCAATGGCAAATACATTTCAAATGAGTAGACAACGCTCACCAATAAGCCATCCATCCTCAACAGCTCCCCCTGCAGAAGTATAGGCCAACATTGCTGTTCTGCAGAATGAACGAGTCGTGCCTCCTTGCCACCACATTCAGCAGTGTCTTTTGCTCATCACATAACCTATCACGTGCACATTAAGAGTGGAAACCCTTTCTGTTCACGTAGTTGAAATCATTTTGGGATGGGGATTTTATGGCTATTGCTCCATTCGTATTTGGGAACCCGTTGATGGCATCATGGCAAAGAAACCCCTCTTGACTTCAACCTGTTGTGCGATGGTGTATGGAAATTGTATGTGTTACTGTTAGTTTTGCTGATGATTTCATCCATAACATTGTCTCATGGAGGGCTGTGAAATGCCGATCAGCAAGCTCCCGCTGTGCCCGTTGCCAAAAACCCGGAATGACTTTTTCAAGTAGGTCTTAAATATTTGCAAAAATACTATAACATTGGTTTTGGGAAATGATAACTGATGAGCCAATCAGTACTTTCTGCAGGAAAAGTCCCACCCGTCTCTAAAAACACGCTCTATGTGAAATGCAGTGTGTGCCAAATCTTCAAACAGAGCAAGATCAGCTATCTCTCATTCGATTTCCCATTATCTCAGTCTTTTATAGTCTTTCAACAATGGTTTCACTTTCACACATATCTCTAATTTAACAAATGACTGTACTTTATATGGAGTATTACCGTAACAAATGCACTGATGTGGTCATATTATATAGCATGTCAAGATATGTTGCATGAATTCACAATGGAAATAGACAAATTATTTAATTATTACTCTTAGAATTTCACAGATTTTTCAACATCTATTTTCCCCATTCTACGCTTTGACAAGCAGTTCCCTTATTCCACCACTTGGCACTGTGTGTAAGCATAGTCATGACTGTAAGCACACTCCCAAGCAAATGTTCATATTGATAAATCTCACACTTTGCGTGGGAATGATCCCACGCATGGTTTACGCTCAGATTTGTGCCAACGCATTAATAAATGGAGGCCCTGAACCCAGGAGGTTGTCATCTCATATTTACTATTTTAATGAATACTTTTTCCTCCTATTATATACTGAAGTTAGTCAGACTCAGGCACCGAGAGAAAAGGCAGTGCAACAAAACCTTTTTGTGTCACTTGAGAATGGTTGACTAAATTAGTCAGTGGTTCTCGATTCTCTCCTCAGGGACCCCCAGCTGTTCCAGAGGTAGCTCACTTGATTGAACTTGTTAATTAACACAATAATAATGCCTATGGAAGTTTAACTATAATAATATGGCTGACCAGAATAGAAAACCCTGTATGGTCCTTCAGAAGGATCTACAAAGAACCTTTCAGATTGAGAATGGTTATATAAAGAACCTTTCTCCATAAAGGTACTATAAAGAACCATAAGAAAAATGGTTCCACTATGGTTACAAGCCAAAGAACCCCTATCTGGTATTATTTACAACCATTATTTTGTTGTGTGTACGGTAGTGTACAGTAGTGATTACATGTTGACTGAGCTCTCAGGATGAAGCTCTAATGAGTGTGCTGTCTTCGACAAGGTGTTGGCAGAATAACTTGGCTGTGTTTATCAGTCACACCCCTACACACACTGTACACAGAAGTGTTTTTTTAATTAGTTACTTTGTATTTCCACTTAGACTGTGGTTATTTTAGGATTGATTTTGTTAGCTGTTAAGATATTCTGAAGTAGCCACACACACACACACACATACACACACTCACAAACACTCACAAACACTCATACCTCTAAGCCAACAAGACTTGAGGAATATTAATTTGGGGTATTATCTCTGCGGTAGATTACAAAGGGAGCCTTGTTTTTGCCAGACAGGTTATGTACAATACTGCATCCCTGTGTCTCTCACACCGTCTCCTACACCTGCTGCTCCCGTCTCACAATGATGAGTAGTCCCACTCCACTCCTACTGAATCTTAATAGAATGGTGTATGTATGTGTCTGTGAATGTGCCTGTGTCTGTGTGTGAGTGTGTGTGTGTGTCACAAAGCAGGAACAGATGGTCGTTGGGGAGGGGTTCCACAGTGCCAGACTCTATGGTGCCCCCGGTGGCAATGCCATCTCCATGACACACACAAATCCTGGCAACGTGGCACTGCCATCTCCCCGGCACAGCCTGGTCGTAATAAGAAAGCAGCTGGTGCGCAATCTCTAACATTAAGGAGGTCTCAAAGTTTTGCTTGCCTGAGTTAGAATACCTCATGATAAGCTGCAGACCATACCATTTACCAAGAGAGTTTCAATCTATATTTTTCGTAGATGTTTATTTACCCCCACAAACCGATGCTGGCACTAAGACCACACTCAACCAGCTGTATAGGGCCATAAGCAAACAAGAAAATGCTCACCCAGAGGCAGCGCTCCTATTGGCTTGTGATTTTAATGCAGTACAACTGAAATCCGTCTTACCTCATTTCTACCAGCATGTCACCTGTGCAACCAGAGGCGAAAAAACTCTAGATCACCTTTACTCCACACACAGAGACGCATGCAAAGTTCTCCCTCGCCTTCCATTTGGCAAATCTGACTATAACTCTATCCTCCTGATTAATGCTTATGAGCAAAAACTCAAACAGGAAGTACCAGTGATACTGAAGTGGTCCGATGAAGCGGATGCTAAGCTACAGGACTGTTTTGCTAGCACAGACTGGAATATGTTCCGGCATTCATCCGATGGCATTGAGGAGTTTACCACATCAGTCACTGTGCATCTACGACGTCGTCCCCACAGTACATACAGTACATATCCCAACTAGAAGCCATGGATTACAGGCAACATCTGCACTGAGCTAAAGGCTAGAGCTGCCGCTTTCAAGGAGCGGGACACTAATCCGGACGCTTATAAGAAATCCCGTTACGCCCTCCGACGAACCATCAAACAGGCAAAGCGTCAATACAGGACTAAGATTGAATCCTACAACACTGGCTCTGACGCTCGTCGGATGTGGCAAGACTTGCACACTATCACAGATTACAAAGGGAAACTCAGCCGCGAGCTGCCCAGTGACTCGAGCCTACCAAACGGGTTAAATGCCTTCTATGCTTGCTTCGAGGCAAGCAACACCGTACCATGCATGAGCGCACCAGTTGTTCCGGACGACTGTGTCACTGGCCTACACACAATACCCCATAATGTCAAAGTGAAGTGATGTTTTTTGAATTTTTTACAAATGTATTAAAAATGAAAAGCTGTAATGTCTTGAGTCAATATGTATTCAACCCCTTTGTTATGGCAAGCCTAAATAAGTTAAGGAGTAAAAAGCCTCTTAACGTTTAAGCCTTTGGCGCTATACAAACTCACTGGACTCTACTTACACACTCACACATACTACAGTGACACTCCAACAGTCTCTCTCTCACACACACACACACACACACACACACACACACACACACACACACACACACACACACACACACACACACACACACACACACACACACACACACACACACACTACACACACACACACACACACACACACACACACATACACACACACACACAAACACTACATATGCTCACACACACAAAACACACACACACACACACACACACAGACACACACACACACACACACATACACACACACACACACACAAACACTACATATGCTCACACACACAAATCACACACACACATTGACACACTTTCACACTCTCTCACAGTCTTCACACACGCTGCTGCTACTCTGTTTAATATCTATCCTGATTCCCTAGTCACTTTTACCCCTACCTACATGTACATTTTACCTCAATTACCTCAACTACCTCGTACCCCTGCACATTGACTCGGTACTGGTACTCCTTGTGTATAGTCTTGTTATTGTTATTTATTGTGTTACTATTTCCTTTTTTATTTTGGTAATTTTCTCACTGTTTAACTCTGCATTGTTGGGAAAGGACTCGTAAGTAAGCATTTCAAGGTAAAGTCTATACCTGTTGTATTCAGCGCATGTGATAAATAACATTTTATTTGATTTAAGATTTTATTTGACAAGGCACCTGAAACCTGTCACTCAGCCAACACACACACACACATTTATTTGGATACATCCATAACAATGAGCTAATGAGGCATGATTTCGCCTGGCTTAGAAATTGTGCTCTCTCGTCAGGACACTGTTGTTCAGCGGAGCTAGCAAACAACACAGCTAACACAATCACTTCAAACTGAAGCTGGAAAGACTGCAAACTAGCTGCACTTCATTTCATTTGACCTTTTTTCAATTGACATTTCTTTGTATCTATCCATAAAAATGATGCCAGCTGATTCATGATTTCGACTGGTTGAGAAACGCTGCCTGCCTCTCTCTCTTCTCCCGACCCCAACACGTTCACTACTATGGGACAGCTTTTTAAATATTGAAACAATGTTGCAAATTCGGAGAGCAGACAGCGAGGTTTATACAAATCTCCGCTGTTGAAAACTAAATGTTAGTCTAAATGAAATGTGAGATAATTTCTAGATGCATTTTATAGTGGAGATCAAGTTTATAAATTGCTTGGCTGGGCTGATGAGACAGTGGATTGTGCAGTCAGATGGAACAGAGTAAATAGGCATTTTAAACGTCATAGATTTAGCCGGTGGTAACTTGTGGAATAGACACAGGCTGGAATGCGCTTTTAACCAATCAGCATTCAGGATTAGACCCACCCGTTGTATCAAATATGATATATAATCAATATCTGATTCACATCTCATGTGTTGGTTGATGTTAGTCCAACGTTCAAAGACCCAGCTATAGCGCTTTGGCTTTGTGCTTGAAGCCATGACATTATGACTGGCTTTATCCACCACTCTCATTCTGAACACACAAGCCTATCTCCATCAATAGCATCAAATATTTATCCAGCATGGTACCTGCCATATTCATCAAAGCTATTTGCTTCCTTTGTCTTTTCGTGCCCCTGAGGTACTGTAAGCAAGACGTAGGAAGAACATCTCAGCACTTCTTTTAGAGTGCATCATTCTGGAAAGGTCTTTATATATTTCACTTAATAACCATCCTCATTTACTTAGAAGAACTTGTCTGTACTCCGCTGTCCAGTGGTGTAAAGTACCCTAAGTAAAAATACTTTAAAGTACTGCTTATGTCGTTTTTTTGGGGTATCTGTACTTTACTTTACTATTAACGTTTTTGCCAACTTTTACTTTTACTTCACTACATTCCTAAAGAAAATATTGTACTTTTTACTCCATACATTTTCCCTGTCACCCAAAAGTACTCGTTACATTTTGACAGGAAAATGGTCCAATTCACACACTTATCGAGAGAACATCCCTTGTCATCCCTACTGCCTCTGATCTGGCGGACTCACTAAACACAAAATGCTTTGTTTGTAAATTATGTCTGAGTGTTGGAGTGTGCCCCTGGCTATCCGTCTGTTTGCTTAATATAAGGACTCAAAATGATTTATGCTTTTACTTTTACTTTTGAAACTTAAGTAAATTTTAGCAATTCCATTTACTATTTATACTTAAGTATATTTATAACCAAATACTTTTAGACTTTTACTCAAGTAGTATTTTACTAGGTGACTTTCACTTTTACTTGAGTCATTTTCTATTAGGGTATATTTACTTTTACTCAAGTATGACAATTCAGTACTTTTTCCACGACTGCAACTGTCCAGTACATGATTATAACCCACTGTTTTGAAGTGAGACTATAGTATTATGCTCAATCTCCCTCTCTTGTTCTTATGTTCCGGCTTCCATATTCTATTTCAAACAGCGGTACAGACAGCTTATCTACCACGCTGGTTGTCTGAGTGCTGTGTGCCGTCTCTTAGCAGGCTGACAAAGACAATGATGACAAAAGCCAGGAGGAGGGTCTGAATCAAGACCTGGAGCCTTAAGAGGCTGAGGTGAGATGATGGCGGCGCTGAATCAGACCGCCATTAGGTAGGGAAGAGGTGGGAAGGAAGGGGGGAGGAGGAGAGCGGAGGAGGAGGAGAGGCGACTCTGAGTCAGACACTGATCATGAGTATGTCTGAGAGAGTTGATGACATAGTGACAGACAGAGAGCTGGTACCATCTTCCCTGTCCCTCATTACAAGTAGTGTATCATCTCTATTCCTGTATTCTAACAGGTGAGGCTATCATCGTATCAGAGAGTAGGCCCATCATAAGCTGTTTATCCAGAAGTGTTAGAAGAAAGCTAGACGTTTTTGAATTTTTTGGCATCAAGATGAAGTGTAATCCTGAACGTTAACATGGGGAACATCTTCCCCAAAGTCGTTTCATATTAAACTCTTGCTCCTCCTCAAAACCACTGTGGGATAAAGACTATCCCAAACACTGGGACAGGGAGCTATACCGGAAACGTGTATTCGTCTCTACCATCAAAAGCTGGAAATGTGTGAATGGGTCGTCTATTCATTGATTGTCATTTTGCCTGACGGTGTTGATATCCGTTCCTCATGATCCATTACGCCTCGCAACAAGTTGCTTAATACTAAAATAGAAGTATACTTTTCTTTCTTCAAACATGCCTACAACATCGTGTACAAATTTTGATGTTGAATTTTGAATTACCCATAACCCTCTAGAAACAGAGCCACCTAGCAAGATAGGAAGTGCAAGGAGATTAAAACTAGACTTCCAATGTGTTCAATAGCTCAATTTTCTCTATCTTTAGTGATCCTCATACAATATACTTTTGAGCAACATATTAAGTTGGATTTATTCTTAAATGTTTTGGTAAAATTTAATTAACAAATCATTGAAACGACTTGCATTACATTTTATGAAGTATATGTTGGTAGTAAAAAATAATAATAATTCAATTCACCCCAGCATATTTTTGTACAGCGTGGTTGAGTGTGTAAAAGTTCAATTACTATCTTACTGCCCCCTGTAAGGTTCTGTAGTTATTTTCTTAGTTCACCTTGTGTTCTTGAATGTATCCCCATCTTTCATTTTTGTTCATTGATCTCACCTGTGTTAGTTACTCACCTGGTCCTTATTTAGTTCAGTTCATTATGTTTGTGCCTTGTGAGGTATTATTCGTTTTGACCCTACTAAGCCTTTTCCTAGCTCGTTTGTGAGAACATTTTAGTCATTTAGCAGACACTCTTATCCAGAGCAACTTACAGTTAGTGAGTGCATACATTTTTTTATACTGGCCTCCCATGGGAATTGAACCCACAACCCTGGCGTTGCAAGCGCCATGCTCTACCAACTGAGCTACACAGGGCCCAGTTATAGTCTTCAGTCCTAGTTGTGTTTCACCTGCCTGTTTGCCTACCTGTGTATGACCATTGCCTGCCTGTGACCACGATTCCTGCCTTTTGCGAAGGCGTAATAAACACCTGCTGCGCTCTGCGCGTGAATCTACACCTATTTTCTCCCTGAGTATTCATTACATCCCCCGAAGTCAGGGCTTCAATTTCCACTTCCACTGTCCGACATTCACTCCTTCTCTGTCTCCTCCTGTTTCTAATCTGTCTAAATAAAGCATTGAAAAAAATGGTGGAATTCCTCCAATAATATTCTAGACAGGCCCTTATCATCAATCTAGATTTAGGCTATAAATCATTAGCATTTTTTAACCATTTGATTGTATGAGAGACTGATGCTGCATTTTGCATGCACTAAAACCACCAACAAGTGTTTTCACAACACTCTCTTTAAGACACCAATATTCAGATTGAAGAACCACTTTGTATGTTTCAGATAACTTTTATTCTATTTAAAAACTCTTTATGTGTATCATAACAGTTCCATTGTGTTTACATTCAAACACCCTCCAAACACCAGATCTCACTAGGTGCACAAATGTTCATGGTTTCATTACACAGTCATGATGTTTTGAGTCGTTCTATTTTTACAGTGCAGGATATCCCCCCGTTTCAATCCAGTTTTTTTTATACCATCACTTTAAAGCCGCTCGGAGCTGCCTTTACAAACGCTTTTTTCAGCAGCCAACAATTTTTCAGAATTACTCTATGAAGGGTATGCATGCTATCAACTCTCTGGGTTTTGGGAAGCGTTCAGGCCCTGCATCTGTGAGTCAAAGTGTTAGGCGGATTAGTCTTGCCATTGAGCATTAGCTAGTGCATTGTGTGGTGGTTAAACCTTATTGAAATCCTAATGCTAAACGGAAGCTAAATCTAAGTATTGCTGTTCGGTTCTCTCATTGGGTTTAACGGTCGTTTTAATGGTTAAGAAAAACGATAGCATTTTTTATTGGAGGGAGAACTGCATCGATGAACTGCTATGGTTTATGTACTCACACATATAGTGAAATGGCTCGGCAAATTAGCTAAATCATAGCATGGTTCTTTAAAGAAGTGTAAAAAAAAATCCTAGTGCTTTTCTCCTCTCATAACGGATTCTCACTGGCTGGTTGTTTTGGTTCTATTGCTTTTCATTTAGACACATTTCATTTGATCCTTTTGACATGTTGTAACAGGGATTTAAAGGGATCAAAGGCTTTGTCACCAGCCTGTGTTGTCCCTAGTCACCACTTTGTTGCTCTGAGGGACGGGGTGTTTTGGTGGGTATTGGAAACTAATTTGACAAATCAGAGGATTCATCCCCCTGTCTCGTCTTTGCAATCCGCAACGCTGCATGATATTTAATTGATCACTAACCACGTTTCCATCCAAACATTTCATGTGGATGAATTACCTGATGCATGAAAAAAGTCACGACGGGGCTGATGGAAACAGGAAATGCCAGTACAATTTTATAACTGCTAACAGACAATTTGTTCATTCGACATGATGGGATCTTTTTGTGTCGGTAAAATGAATTATGCGAGAAATGGCAGTGGAAACGCCTTTATGCGCAAATATTGATATAATAACCATCATATCGAAGTAGACTTGGAGTCACGCAATGATATGTTGTGTGGTCCTCCCACTACAACTCAGGAAAGCATGAAGTTCATTAGGCTACAGATGCAATAAGTTATGATGAACTTCACAGGGTGGTGAAAGTGCACGGTGATGAGCTTGATGCTACTTTCCAATAAATATCGAGGGTCTTATTCTGGTGACATGATGATCGGTGCTTGGCTGTCGTTTGACAAATATAAATAATATCGCTCTTATCCATAATTATTCTAATAATTCTAATAAACTGCATGCTTTCCCAACGAGTCATAGTGGGAGGACCACACAACACTCTCTTTAAAACACCAATATTCAGATTGAAGAACCACTTTGGGTGTTACAGAGAACAAAAAAAACAAAAAAACTTTGTGTATCATAACAGTTCCATTGAGTTTACATTCAAACACCCTCCAAACACAAGATCTCATTAGGTGTGCTACTTTTCATGGTTTCATTACACAATCATGATGTTTTGAGTCGTTCTATTTTTACAGTGCAAGATATCCCCCATTTTCAATCCCCTCGATATTTATTGGAAAGGAGCATCGAGCTCATCACCGTGCACTTTCACCACCCTGTGAAGTTCATCATAACTTATTGCACCTGTAGCCTAATGAACTGCATGCTTTCCCGACGAGTCGTTGTGTGAGAACCACACAACACGTCATCGCGTGACTCCAAGGTTACTTCGATATGATGGTTATTGCAGTAGATCAATATTTGCACATAGAAGCGTTTCCACCGACATTTCTCACATCATTAATTTTACTGACACAAAAAGAGCCCACCTTGTCTAGTGTATTTTGTTGCGGCGACATTTGGAAAGTTAATGGAAAATTGTTCTGTTTCCGTCAGGTCTGTCATTACATTTTTATTCGACATGTAAGTTCCTCCCATAAAAAGGTTGGAAGGAAACCTGGTTACTGCAAGGACTTCCTTCATATGGATTCTGGAGAGGGCGTTTTTGAGATTAGTGTAGATCCGCAACAAAATTCTCTGGGTGGGGACCACATGTTTGACTCCGTTCCATTTAATTCCATTTCAGCCATTACGATGAGCCCGTCCTCCTATAGCTCCTCCCACCAGCCTCCACTGAAATCAGACAACCCCATAGTAGAATAGTTGACCTATTGACCTTGTCAGCTTGTTGTTGTGTGTTCTATGTTAGAGTAATATGTATCTGGAGGTGCAGTCAAGTTGGGAGAGCCATAGGAGGGAACATGTATTCTGATAAGCAGTCAATGCACAACAAATGTTTTTTGAAAGCAGTTTTGGCTTTTGTAAAAAAAAAAAAAAAAGAAGGGGTATCCCAGTTTTACATTGCTACCACGTTTATTTCTCTACTCCGTCTATTGGGCGCGTGGCATCATTTTACAAATGCAGTTTTACAACCAGAGTTTAAAGCAGGGTTTACATTTTACATTTTAGTCATTTAGCAGACGCTCTTATCCAGAGCGACTTACAGTTAGTGAGGTCATACATTTTCCATACTGGTGCAGCTGCGCAACAAAGCTCTTAAAGGGGCAATGGCATACTTTGTAATAGAAACCAAAAAATCAAATTTACAAGTGAATAATAATTTATAATAATTTACATATTCATCTTCATAATGAAATTATAATGGTTAATAATTATAACAATCAGGATGTTGTGTCCAATGGGGTAAATTCAGACAAATGGACAAACCTTCTGCTTCAGCCTATGCACATTTTATAGCCACTATTGCTGCATCAGTTGGACTACAGGTGATAATGCTTATTGCTAAATGGCATATCTGATCATATGGACCATGCATAGGTTATATGCACATGGTCCAATATGTTAAAATAATTTGAACATCATTTCTATCAATATGTTATTGGGCCCATTTCTGGAGGTGAAAATTATATTTTAAGATGGTGTCAGCATCATTTTATTTTCATACGTTTTGGAGTGGAATGTCCTTTAAAAAGTCACCAGAAATGAGCTTCTCAGTATTTCTACATAAAAGTTATCCCGGGGAGGACCCCTGACCCCCTAAGCAAGGGGGACTGGAATTGGTCAAACTTGCAGTTTAATACATGTACAAAATGATCCTCTTTCCCTAGAAGCATGATGGTCATGATTTACTTACATGAAAGGGGAGATGGACTTAAGTTTCAGTCATGGGATTTTTTTGTTGCTTTAGCTCAATCCATAAATACATCTCAAATCTTGTAATTTATCCCATGTGTTATGGTTTTTCCTTGATGCAGCTCTCACCACAGGATGTCAGAAACAACATTAAAACCTCCTCATGATTACTGAAAAAATGCAAGGTTTTCCAATCACTAGCTGAAACCTTTCAACCCACTGGGCACACACTGGTTGAATGAACATTGTTTCCACGTCATTCCAATGAAATGACGTTGAATCAACGTGGAATATACATTGAATTGATGTCTCTGCCCAGTGTGAACATTCATATTTTCTACATGCATTTTCCTAATAATACACATAATACATGTGTTCTACATGACAAACTATATGAATCGTAATGCCGTCATTCAATTCTTGTAAGTCGCTCTGGATAAAAGAGCATCTGCTAAATGACGAAAATATAAATATGACATAAATGTAGGACTTCATCTTCTAAACACACCAGTCACCTTCAGACATCCACCAGCAACATTAGTGTACTGTTATGATCATAATGATACAACATATGGCATTGTCTGGTAATCATAATGTTAAACATATGGGATCATCTGGTTTCTGTATGACATATTGATCTGTGTGTTTAGTAGACTGGTCTGTTTTCTCATTACTGTAATGCTGACTTTTCATATTATTCCATATTGTATCTGATGGTAATATACTGGTAATATAGTATTAGGCCCCTAGGCACACATACAGCAATCTCCTTTATGACTTGTTTACCTCGTTGAAATTATTACCTCTAATACAATACAGCCTTGTGATCCTCTTTATCTGTTATGGGAGTACCAACACAGCTTAATTGGCTTTAGAATCTCCCGTTTTCTGTAGAAAACATCACTAAATGAAAGCATGTTAGGTTTTCTGACTGAACAAATCAAGCGATGTTGAGTAAGTGAAGGAGAGATGAAGCTGGGGGAAAATAATAGTTTGAACGTTTTGAGGAACTTTGCAATTTACACTTGCGGAGTGGATCCTTTTGAAAACGCTCAGACGACGACTCCCGTCTCTCCTATCTCTCTCTCTCTCTCTCGCTCTCTCTCTCTCTCTCTCTCTCTCTCTCTCTCTCTCTCTCTCTCTCTCATTCTTTCTTTCTCTCTCTGTCTTTCACTCTCTCCCTCTCCCTCTCCCTCTCCCTCTCCCTCTCCCTTTCTCTCTCTCTCTCTCTCTCTCTCTCTCTCTCTCTCTCTCTCTCTCTCTCTCTCTCTCTCTCTCTCTCTCTCTCTCTCTCTCTCTCTCTCTCTCTCTCTCTCTCTCTCTCTCTCTCTCTCTCTCTCTCTCTCTCTCTCTCTCTCTCTCTCTCTCTCTCTCTCTCTCTCTCTCTCTCTCTCTCTCTCTCTCTCTCTCTATCTCTCTCTCTGTCACTCTCTGTCTTTCCTCCTCTCTACTCCTCTCCCTCCCCTGATTGTGTTTTGATATGGAGGATAGATGGAGGACAGGCTGTGTTGGTATTCTCAGCCCAGACAGTCACTCTCTTTATTGTGCCTCATGAGAAGAACTTGTCTGAAGTATTATTATAATAAAATGAAATAGAAACTCTTCTTCTTCTTCAAAGCTGAGCAGGTATAAACAGGCTGGTTCCCATGGCGATTAGATCTGTTGTCAGAGCGATGAGGGATGTCATACATAAAATTGTCAAGTTAAGAAATTAAAGTGTAGTAAAGCATGTACTCATATGATT
The DNA here is from genome assembly GCF_020615455.1 of Coregonus clupeaformis. Taxonomy (NCBI): domain Eukaryota; kingdom Metazoa; phylum Chordata; class Actinopteri; order Salmoniformes; family Salmonidae; genus Coregonus; species Coregonus clupeaformis. The sequence goes on from NC_059192.1 coordinate 9,236,708, forward strand.
TTGAATTAATTGATTCAAACGATGGCGCGGCGGCGTGAGATGTGCAATCGAATAGCTCAGTGGATTCTGTTGACGATGCCTGTGCCATGTTTTATACTGGCATAAATCACAAAACACATTGTTGTATGGATGTTGGAAAAGCTGTAGAAGTTAGCAAAAATCCACAATGTTGCTGTCAAATTCATGTATTTATTTTTAATGGTAGAAGAGTTGGTTTGGCAATCTACAATCAGCATTCTGCCCAAATCATAACCATTACCATAGAGGGATAAACGCAACACTGGGTAGAGAGTTTCTTATCCTCCTCCTATCGGCACATCACTATGAGACAGACAGCCATACACCAGCCATACTCCCTCCTCGCCCAGCTCAATACACACCATACTCGCCTATAGCCATTTACCCTGCCATGTTCACTCAACCACAGCAGCACATATTGGATGGGGGGAAAAAACGTGTTATTGTGTGTGAGTGTGTGTGTGTGTGTGTGTGTGCAGTGTACTAGATAGAAGTGTAACATTGGATGCAGTGTGAGGAAAAAAACTACTGAGTTTTCGATCCCCTCCTGCCGTACAATGTCGTAAATTACAGAATTATCTTTCAGGTGTGTAATCCCGTTTCTTTACGCTGCTGCATCATTTCATCCTGTTTGCCCGCCACGTCGCTCATTACCACAGTGATTCTTTATAAATTGAAAAAAAAAAAAAGCCACACAATAACACATTTACCTCAGCCTTGGCCTCATGCACAATGTGAGCTGAGTCGGTGACTGAGGTATCTCAGCCTTTACATGGGTGCTGCCGACAGCCCGGAGGTAACTGGCCAGATCAGCGGAGCTGTAAAGTGCTGCTTCACATTCATTGCACTATTTTCATTTTTTTTGCTGTTGGCAAAAGTTGATCCAACGCCCCGCCCCCCCCTTCTCCTTCATTCTCTTTGTCTCTACCTCACACTTGTTCAAATCATGGATTTTCAGAGGGGGGCGTACACAAATAAATAAATAAAAGGGCACTATGTAAAACCATGCTGACCCAAAGTTTTTAGTGATAATTAAAATGTCGGGGTGGCGGCTCAATAGAATATAATGGGGCGTGGTTATTTTTGGTGCCACCATGAGTGAGAGTGTCATTCCAGTTTTTCTAACCTGTTGTGTTATGCTGTTATATGTTATATATGACTATAGCCTGTGATGGTGCCGTGTGGAAGTTTCATGTATGGCGTTATGTCAATTGAGAACACTAAATCAGTCAGTGGTTTTTCCATTTTCTCCTTAGCGACCTTCAGCTGTTCCTGAGGTAGCTAACTTTTTTCAAGCGTCAATTAACACAATGATAACACCTATGGAATATGAACAATAACATATGGCTGACCAGAATAAAAAACCCTGTATGGTTTTCAAAAGGACCTACAAAGAACCTTTCAGATTGAGGAAGGTTATTTATAGAACCATTCTCGGTAAAGGTTCTATATAGGCCCAAAAAGGGTTGTAACCATAGCAGAACCCTTTGTT
>NC_059192.1:9898217-9908217 GCF_020615455.1 Coregonus clupeaformis
TGATGTGCCCTTGAGCAAGGCACTTCACCCTATTTTGCTCCTGTAAGTCGCTTTGGACAAGAGCGTGAAGCAGAGAATTGGGGCGAGGGGTAGAGAGAGAGAGTGCAAGAGAGAGAGAGAGGAAGGGCTGAACAAGAGGGATAGGGTTAGGGGATAGAGCCTGCCTGGGATGTTTTGTACATATACAGTACGTCTATATCTTCATGCATGGACTATATGTATATATACAACGGGTGGGTCTATTCCTGAATGCTGATTGGTTAAAACTGCATTCCAGCTGGTGTCCATTTCACAAGTTACCACTGGCTAAATCTATGACGTTGAAATGGCTATTTACTCTGTTCCATCTGACTGCGCAATCCACTGTCTCATCAACCCTGCCAGAAAATATATAAACTTGATCTCCACTATAAAAAGCATCTAGACATTATCTCCCATTTCTTTTAGACTAACATTTAGTTTTCAACAGCAGAGATTTGTATAAACCTTGCTGTCTGTCTCTCCGACCTTTTCAATATTGTTTCAATATTGAATTGCGATCACCACCGTCCCATAAAAAGTGAATGTGTCCGAAGGAGACAGACAGCAAATTGAGCTGGTTGTCATAGCAACAGCTAACCTTTTCTTTCTCCAGCTGACTGGCTAAATCGACACTTTGTTGCAAAAACTAAAAAGGATGAATGGAATATTTCTTTTGATCTTTTCGGCGGAATGACTATGGATGAATGGGAAAAAGAGATTTGGGGGATACTGCATTGAATGACCTAGAGAAAAGCCGCAATGAAAAAAACACAGTTAAGAACACAAACTGGGCTGTGCGGTGCTTCGAGGGCTGGCTAGCAGAGAATAAAAAAAGTTGTTGACTTCAAAACTGTCACTAAGGAAGAGTTTAACATCCTTCTCCGACAGTTTTATGGAGATGTAGGACATGGGAAGGGGGAGCAGCACAGCAGAAGTAGCTACCTGGTACTCCGGAGTGGGCTCAACCGGTTTCTAAATGACACACCCATCGGTCGCAGCTGGTGCCTTATGAAGGACACTGAATTTACCACCTCGAATCGTGTATTTCTGGGCAACATCAAACAGCTAAGAAGGCAAGGAAAGGATATCACAAACAGCCACCCTCCCATCACCGATAAGGACATGGCCCAGCTCCAAAACTCCCAGGCTCTGAATTCCGGTACACCAAGGGGTCTGGTCCAGAAAGTGTGGTTCCACCTCCAGTTACATCTGGGTCCAAGAGGAAAAGAGGGGAACAGACAACCAAAGCCCAACTCATTCCTCGTAAAAACAAACAAGAACGGTCTAAGGTATGTTGTTCATAGCCTGTTGGTGTCATTTCTAATTTGCGCTCGTAATTAGCCCTTGTGCTTTGCTGGAAAAAAATGACATCCATTATGTTACGGGTCAAATTGACCCGCACAGTTTAAACACACTCAAGACAGTCAAAGAATTAAGTAAAAACAGAAACAACTTTATTTTGTCTTATCAGACATTTCAGAAAGAAGAAATACAATACTTTTTATTTTTTTTAAACAATATTTAAGAACTATTTGTTAAACATATTTCCTTTCTCACAAACAAGATTTTTCAGTTTCCCCAAGTAGGTTTTTTCCCCCCCTATTGGTCCATATTATCCCTTCAGTCTTTCTCTCTACATGTTGAACACAATGTGTGTGTGTGCTTTCTGCAGATGTATTTATTGCATTCTACACAAGTGGTGCTTGTTTTACTGTCTTGTCGAGGGGGGCAGAGCTGGCATCTTTTCCGTTTTCTTGCCACTGCCTGTATCCACTGGATCCATTTCTGGTTGATTGGAGGCATGTGTTGATGGTCCAGCTTGAATTTTCTGGACGGCAGATGCAGCTGCTGTCGACCGAGGAGGCCGGACTCTCCTCTGGATCTTGGGAGTGATGAGAGCTTTGCCGAGCTCCTCTAGGAAAAGCCGAGCGTCGGTACAATTTGCCACCATTCCATTGCTGGTTGATTTCAGTCCACAGGACATAGGCATTGTAAGCAGACACATCCACAATGTTGTAGAAAATCACCAAAGGCCAGCGGGCAGTCATGCGCTGACAACTATATGTTGCTGTGACTTTATCCAAATTGTCAACTCCTCCTTTGGTGGAATTGTAGTCCAGTATTATTTGTGGCTTGATGTCCTCTCTTGCACTCAGCGATGCATCTTTGTGCATTGTGCTCATTACAAGAACATTCTTGTTCTTCTTTGGGCAGTATGAAACAACAGTTGCATTTTCAGAGAAAGCAAATTTAGAGGAATGCACAGTTCTGCCCTGCATTTTCAGAAGCTCACTGGGAAGTTCAGGTTTGTTTTTTCTGATTGTTCCAACCATGGTCAGCTTTCTCTTCTGTAGTTCAACACCAAGGCGGTAGGATGTGAAGAAGTTGTCACACGTGATGTTATGACCTTGCAGCCCTTCACTCATGTCCAGCACCACCCGCATCCCCTGGTTTTCTCAGGCACTCCGCCGGGTGGCTTCCCAGTGTAAACTTGCATATTCCATGCATAGCTTGATGTGGCATCACATGCTGCCCATATTTTGATGCCATATTTTGCAGGCTTGTTTGGCATATACTGTCTGAAGGGACAACGTCCTCTGAATGGAACAAGGCGTTCATCAACTGTAACATGAGGACTGGGATTGTACAGTAACGGTAGAATTTCCACCCATTTATCCCATACATCTCTGATTGCAGCTAGTTTGTCTCTTTCACGTCGACCCGGTCTGGTATCACGGTTATCAAAGCGAATCACCCGAGAAATTATGTGGAATTCTTGTAGAGACATTGTTGCCCGAAATATTGGCCTTCCATTCTCTTCATTCCACAGGCTGGCCGTTGCTTCTCCGTTTGACCGGTAGACTCCAGCTAATATGAGCAATCCAATGTATGCATGCAAGTCAATCCGATCCAGTGGCTTCCAGTTCTCTTGAAACACACGGCTCCCCTCAAGTTGGTCATGTCCAGAACAATCTTCTCTATTGCTTGGGGTAAAAAGAGCTCAAAAGCTGATTGTATGTCATGGACTCGAGTGACAGCAAATCGTGTAGGTCCTGGAACCATTTTTATTACATTGGAAGCTGAGAGTCTACCTTGACCTCGTTGTGGTGACGGTGACCATTCAATATGACCATCTTTAGACTTCCATGTCTTCTCTTCTCTTGATGATGCTTGTTGCATGCTCTGTCTCTCATCTGATGTAGGGGATGGTACGGCAGACTCCTCCTCTGAATCCTCTTCAATGAAGACAAAATCTGGATCATCAACAGCATTGTCCTCTATCTCTGAAATATCCTCTGTCTCTGAAACCTCTTCTTCTTTTCACTGTCACAGTCCAGAATTTGTGATAAGACTTCATTGATTGAAAATCTTTTGGAGCTCATTTTTGAGTGTCTGTGTCAGGGACCTGCTGCTCTCACACTGAGGAGAAGCTTGGGAAAGCCCTTTTAACCCAAACACAATTCTAAAAGTGCAACCAGGACCAGTCAAAACAAAATACATCAAAGACACTTTTTTGTTTTGCACCTGTGCAAATATATATACACATGAAAGCCTCCGGGTCAAAATGACCCACAACATCATGTTTGTATACAAAATGTACACAGACATTCCACAACACATCAGTGTGTCCACATTTTGCAGTTAGGTTCATGACCCTAAATGAGGAAAAGTCATGTAATTTCATGGCGAAAAAGAGTGGTTAACTAGTATTTTAGACAACGCAAAAGTGGAAACGGGTCAAATTGACCCACAACATAACAGGAGGGTTAGGCTACTCGAAAAAAATATTATAACAACACATTCTCTCTCTCAGATACACCACTCTCGCATATAACGAGGCCACAAAGAATCATCTGGACCCAAGGGAGAGGGTCAGGGAGTCCAGGAGGGGTTTCATGTTCCAGCAGCCAGGGAACCCACTATGCGTGGTGGCATCACTGGAGAAATATCTATCGAAATGCCCAGAGATCGCCCTTGCATTTTATGTCCACCCAAGGAGAGGAGAGTGTATCGGCGACCCGATCTGGTACACGTCAGAGCCGATGGGCGTGAACTATCTGGCAGCACTTCTACCCAAGATCTGCAGGGCAGCGGGAACAAATCACAGCGTCAGGACCACAACAGTCCAGAAACTGGCCAATGCTGGTTTAGAAGCGAGGGAGATGATGTCAGTGAGTGGGCATCGGCGCGAAGGTTCGCTCCATAGCTACTGGCGTCCGTCACTGACAGACAGAAAACGATGGATCAACATCCTGGCCAAAAAACAAAGAGAACACTGCAGCACCATCAACACCCAAAAGGCTGAAGCAAAGCAGCAGAAGTAGTAGCACTGACTTGACAGATATTTCAACCAATGCACCATCCAGGCGAATGTACAGATCAATGTGACATACAATAAGTGGCTATAGCTAAGTCTGCTGTGGTGGATAACAAAGAGAATGTATGGTTTCATTTATTAAAATCTGCTCAAATGTATGTCATGGATTGTCTTTATTTTGTCCTGACACATTTTCTCTGCCAGGCAAAGTTGTGCATCATTTTAGTCATTTAGCAGACGCTCTTATCCAGAGCGACTTACAGTTAGTGAGTGCATACATTTTCCATACTGGCCCCCTGTGGAAATTGAACCCACAACCTTTGCGTTGCAAGCGCCATGCTCTACCAACTGAGCTAGGCCCTGTAGCTGATTTTTATGGATGTATCCAAATAAATGTCACTAGAAAACAGCTTAAAAATATGGAAATGCAGCTACTTTGCTGGCTGTTATTCCGGCTGAATGTTTTTACCTAACTGTAAATTAGCCGTAGTTGGCTAGCTAGCAAGCAAGGGATAAGAACGTTGCCAGCCAGAATGGCAATGGAACATTTAGAACGAACGACTGGGTCCCGTCTATAGATACAGAAAAAAGGACTGAACGACTGGGTCGCGACCCTAGATTTGTGTCGGGACTATATCTTGTGGAAGGATGAAATAGTATGAATAAATTAATCAAAATAGCATTTTTAATGAAAATAAGTCAATCATTATTTGAATATGTTGGTAACCCGTTGTATAAAAGTTATAATGACCTCGAAGCCGGTTTTTGCTGGATATATTGGCACTTTGTCTCGGGCCTAACAACACCCGTGCCAATATATCCAACAAACACCGGCTTCCCTGTCATTATCACTTAAATGTAAGATGGATCACAATGTCTACTTTCTAGTATTGAGTGGATTGGGAGTGTGTGGAGTGGTTGACTGGCTGGCTTAGCTGGGGCAGGAGGAGGGAGGGAGAAGGAGGAAGGGAGATTGTGGAGATTGGAGTGGTTTAGAGGGAAAAAGATTATGTGTGTGTCACACATTTCAATGAGTGTGTGTGGGTGTGTGGGTGTGTGTGGGTGTGTGTGTCATGCATTTCAGTGTGTGTGTGTGTGTCCGGAGGTGAGTCATCCATCCAGCAGTGACAGAGGATAAATGAGTGTGTGATGACTGACCAGTGTGGCGAGAACAGTTCTACTACTGACCATCAATCACACTGTCAACTGCACAACTCAAGACCACCTTATCCCACTGAGCTAAAGCTCAGGCATGAGGTCAGTGTTTCGGTCTCGGTCCAGGTTACCTATCAAATGTAGGTTGACACCTTTATCCATTCCAGTGTGCAGTTTTCTTAAAGCTTCAGTTAAAGAATGGGTTTTGTGTGTGTGTTTGTGTGTGTTTGTGTGTGTGTGTGTGTGTGTGTGTGTGTGTGTGTGTGTGTGTGTGTGTGTGTGTGTGTGTGTGTGTGTGTGTGTGTGTGTGTGTGGCGTACTGGAGAGTGCAGAGATAGCTAAACATCTGTTTTGTACGAGTGTGCGAAGAGATCCAGGCGTCTTTTCCAGACATTTTATTATTTTACTTCTCTCGACTGGACTGCAGAATATCACCTACCCTGTACCATTAAGATCATAGCAAATCACAGACAGTTTCTTTCAGTACACCTACACTATGGTGATGGATTGCCTTTGCTAAGGGATACAGTGCCTTCAGGAAGTATTTACACCCCTTTACTTTTTCCACATTTTGTTGTGTTACAGCCTGAATTTAAAATGTATTAAATTGAGATGTTTTGTCACTGGCCTACACACAATACCCCATAATGTCAAAGTGGAATTATGTTTTTCTAAAATTGTACTAATTAATTTAAAATGAAAAGCTGAAAAGTCCTGAGTCAATAAGTATTCAACCAGTTTGTTATGGCAAGCCTAAATAAGTTCAGGAGTAAACATTTGCTTAACAAGTCACATAATAAGTTGCATGGACTCACTCTGTGTGCAAAAATAAGTGTTTAACATTATTTTTGAATGACTACCTCATCTCTGTACCCCTGTTAACCCCTGTACACCTGTTAATTGAAATGCATTCCAGGTGACTACCTCATGAAGCTGGTTGAGAGAATGCCAAGATTGTGCAAAGCTGTCATCAAGGCTACTTTGAAGAATCTCAAATATAGAATATATTTTGATTTGTTTAAAAAAATTTTGGTTACTACATGATTACATATGTGTTATTTCATAGTTTTGATGTCTTCACTATTATTCTACGATATAGAAAATAGTAAAAATAAAGAAAAACCCTTGAATGAGTAGGTGTTCTAAAACTTTTGACCGGTAGTGTACATATAGTCCATTCAGGATTAGACCCACCCGTTGTATATATACATATAGTCCATTCATGAAGATATAGACGTACTGTATATGTACAAAACATCCCAGGCAGGCTCTATCCCTTTACCCTATCCCTCTTGTTCAGCCCTTCCTCTCTCTCTCTCGATCTCTCTTTCTTTCTCTCTCTCTCTCTCTCTCTCTCTCTCTCTCTCTCTCTCTCTCTCTCTCTCTCTCTCTCTCTCTCTCTCTCTCTCTCTCTCTCTCTCTCTCTCTCTCTCTCTCTCTCTCTCTCCTTAGAAACTAGGTACAGGTGATAACAGGTAGCTTTATCTCTTTCAGAAAGAGTTATAGTGGCTCAGTGTGGAGTGCAAGGGATAGACCCAGGTGACAAGGTGTCGGTCCTCTTCTCCCTCTCGCTCCTTCCTTTCTTTATGCAGTAATGGAGTAATGGTGTTGTTAGCATACGGACGGTGGTACCTGCCTGCCTCTCTGTAGTCTGTACAGGTGTATACATCTCTCTCCAAGATGGGCCAGGACAGAGAGGAAGAGGCTACCGGTAGTTTGGAAACTCATCTTTAGGAGAAAGGAATCGAGAGGGAAGAAATAAAATAAAGGAAGGAGAAAAGAAGAGATAATAAGTGAGAGTTCAGAATGAGGAGAGAGACAGGAAGGGATAGAGGGAGGGGAGATAGAGGAGTACAGAGCGATAGAGAACAGAGAGTTGGCTGGAGTTGTGCTTCTGAAGAGCAATAACAAGTCCATTCTATCTCTACATCCCAGAGCTGGTTGTAAAGCCTCTCTGCTGCCTCCTAACCTCTAAAGGTAGAGCTGTGCCAGTCTTTTGCCCTGCCTGGCCCCTATCTTCTGTCCTCCCATTCCCCTCCCCTCCCCCCTCCTATTTCTTAACTGGTATTTTACAGCATAAAAAGCAAGGTGTTTCTGCTGGTCAACACAGTACATAAGAGCGCTCTAGATCAATATCCACTCTGGTCTGGTCCATTCCAGTCCTATACTAGCCCCATAGCTGATATCTTCTCTGGTCCAGTCCTATACTAGCTCCATAGCTGATATCTTCTCTGGTCCAGTCCTATACTAGTCCCATAACTGATATCTGCTCTGGTTCAGTCCAATACTAGCCCCATAGCTGATATATTCTCTGGTCCAGTCCTATACTAGCCCCATAGCTGATATCCACTCTGGTTCAGTTCTATACTAGCCCCATAGCTGATATCCACTCTGGTTCAGTTCTATACTAGCCCCATAGCTGATATCCACTCTGGTTCAGTTCTATACTAGCCCCATAGCTGATATCCACTATGGTTCAGTTCTATACTAGCCCCATAACTGATATCTTCTCTGGTCCAGTCCTATACAAGCCCCATAGCTGATATATTCTCTGGTCCAGTCCTATACAAGCCCCATAGCTGATATATTCTCTGGTCCAGTCCTATACTAGCCCCATAGCTGATATCCACTCTGGTTCAGTTCTATACTAGCCCCAAAGCTGATATCCACTCTGGTTCAGTTCTATACTAGCCCCATAGCTGCCAGCTGCCAGCCGATCTGATCTGACCCTTTTTTGAGGAAATACCTCTGAAATGTCTCTGAGCCCAGAACACTCCCCAGATAAAAAGCTTGTGTGTGCATGCATGTGCTTGTGTGTGTGTGAGATTGTCTAAATTGAACACTCTGGCCCCGACGCAAGAACAACAACTCATTTAGGTGTTTCCTTCGCCAGAGGGGCAAAACAAAGTCGTGATAGAATCGGCACTATTGGGCTTCATTCATGGGCTGCTCGGCTGTCCAGTCCCTGCTGCCTGCCTCCAGAACCATTTCACATTCCTGGCCTTCTTTATGCATGGTGAAACTCACGTACTGATGCAGCCTGGGGGTTTTATTACCTTTTATATGCCCATATAGACGACTAATACAACGATAACACAGCGATAATACAGTGATAATACAGTGAAAATACAGCAATAATACAACGATAATACAGTGATAACACAGCAATAATACAACGATAATACAGTGATAACACAGCGATAATACAACGATAATACAGTGATAATACAACGATAATACAGTGATAACACAGCAATAATACAGCAATAATACAACAACAATACAGTGATAACACAGCGATAATACAGTGATAATACAGCAATAATACAGTGATAATACAGCGATGATACAACGATAATACAGCGATAATACAGTGATAATACAGTGATAACACAGCAATAATACAGCAATAATACAACGATAATACAGTGATAATACAGCAATAATACAGTGATAATACAGCAATAATACAGCGATAATACAGCGATAATACAGCGATAATACAGTGATAATACAGCGATAATACAGCGATAATACAGCCATAATACAGCGATAATACAGCGATAATACAACGATAATACAGCGATAATACAGCGATAATACAGCGATAATACAGTGATAATACAGCGATAATACAGCGATAATACAGCAATAATACAACGATAATACAGTGATAATACAGCGATATTACAACGATAATACAGTGATAATACAGCAATAATACAATGATAATACAGTGATAATACAGCGATAATACAACAATAATACAACGATAATACAACGATAATACAGCGATAATACAACGATAATACAACAATAATACAGTGATAATACAGCGATAATACAACGATAATACAGCAATAATACTGCAATAACCTTGTGGTTTGAAGACCTAAATGCAGTCTGGAAATGAATTTGTGACAACTGTTTATGTAAACAGGGCTTTATAAAATACATTGGATTGATAGATTTGGGTTTGGGTTTGGGTCTGGGTCCTTGCACCTAACAGATCTGGTCTTAGGCTGGTTCTGGGTCTGGTTCTGTGTCTCAAGGATTATGATTGTGAGTCCATCTCTATTCCTACGCTTTCCTGGTTTAACTCCTAACCTAGAGCCCTATCAAATCTGTGAGGTGGAGAACGCGGAAGGAATCACGGAATCCAGACTTCAAAACAAAATTAAACAATATTAAAAAATGTATTGAACTTAGTAGGAAATCAACTAAATGTATTGAACTTATTAGAAAACTAACACATTTACCAAAAATTATGATAAAACATTAACAAAATGCATAAGTGATTCATGTTTTCGTTAAACTTTCTGAAGAGGCGACGGTGTGGGGATCCCCCTGTCTGTGTGTACGCGTTTGTCTACCACTTTGTGTAGCAGTTAGCAATGCTATGACAACCGTTTTCTGGTTAAATGTTTACTACAAAGTAGTCTATGCCTACTTGGCAGAATGATATCATGGTTGTTTGCATCAATCCAGTGGTGATTTGTTTAGCAA
>NC_059192.1:9910717-9913217 GCF_020615455.1 Coregonus clupeaformis
CGGTATGTGGCTTCTCTCTTTCTTTCTCTCTCCCTCTCTCTCTCTTAGTCCTTCTCTCTCTTAGTCCTTCTCCCTCACTCGCTCTCTCTCTCCCCCTACAACACTTGTATTTGTCCCTCTTTACAAAGTTCCAGCCAAACAATCAGCCAGAGAGTCCTGGGGAGATAGACTAAGTGCCTGGTTAGCGGCTGGGTAGTGGCTGGTTAGCGGCTGGTTAGCAGCTGGGTAGTTCATGGGTAGTTCATGGGTAGTGGATGGGTAGTGGCTGGTTAGTGGATGGTTAGTGGATGGTTAGTAGCTGGGTAAACTGGGCATAAGACTAGGTAGAGTGAATGGGTGTGGGCAAACAATGCTGCCCATCCGTGAAACGGCAGACCCGGGATAACCCTATCTTTCTCTTTCACTCTGTTTCCATCAATGTTTCACCCTCTGTTTCACAATCTGTCTCTCTCTTTATCCTCCTCTCCTCTCTGTCTCAGTCCCTCACTCTCATGTCTTCAGCTGAGAAAACAGCTGTTCTGGCGCTGACGTCAGAGCTGCCCCAACCCAATCATCTGTGTGTGTGTGTGTGTGTGTGTGTTTTTTTGTGTGTGTGTTTTTGTGTGTATGTGTGTGTGTGTGCGCTAAAATGACCTTCCCAAAAGGTCAGAGGCCACGATTTCTGGTTTCCATGGAGTAAGTGAGGACCAATGAAAACAGCTGGTAAGGGACAAAACATAAGCCACTCCCACCCAGACACCATAAACATCAATATAAACTCCCGCCCAAACCACTCTCAATCAAAAATATAACCTTTCATTGGTAGCCCTGTGTGTTTTTCCTGGAAGCACTTTGTTTTAAGTCAGAAGTTGATTAGGTAACACATCCTAAAGAATAACCCTCTTCATAACATAGCAGGACAGTTTTTTACCAAACATTTCACTGATTACATATTGTCATGAAATAGTGTATTAGGTGATCACAGATGGGCGGTTAGGTGTTGTCTGTCTGTATGTCTGTCTGTCTGTCAGCTCAGTGTATCTCCACCTCTCTCCTTTATCTCTCTCCCCATTGATAGCCTAATCACAATAGCTTTATATACCCTCCTCCAACCCAAGAGAAACACACACACACACACACACACACAACTCTCAGCCAGTGCATTAGGGCAGGTCTGATAAGGTAAGGGTATGGAGTTTTGTTCTAATCAGGACTATGGTTCCTTAATGCCTCACTTCAATGTCCACTCTCCACATCTCCGTAACTTTTATTACTGCTCTCTTAGGTACCAGACAGCCTGGCTCCACACACACACACACACACACACACACACACACACACACACACACACACACACACACACACACACACACAAAAAAACACACACACACACACACGCAGCCTGTGTAAGATAAGTTTGGGAATGTTTTTACCATCTCTAGGTTGTGTGTTGATGTTGTGATTATAGAGAGTGTTTAAGGTTGAGGATGAGTCATCAACACACACACACTCATGCTCACACACAGGTCCTAATCTAAATAGTGATCGACAAATGGAAAACGCCCCTCTCTCCCTCTTGCTCTGTGCAGGTCTCTCTCTCTCTCTCTCTCTCTCTCTCTCTCTCTCTCTCTCTCTCTCTCTCTCTCTCTCTCTCTCTCCCTCTCCCTCTCCCTCTCCCCCTCTCTCTCTGGTTGTTTAGTTTATCTTCCTCTGGGTATATTAATCGCAGAAAGCTCTCTGTCAGGTGACGAAGCTGGAGAATATTTTATATTTGTTGTGGCACGACTCGAGCAGTATATGTAGTTCTGTCTCCCTCCACATCTCTCTCCCCATGTCCCATACCCAGAGCTATGGATTGGTAATTTAATTATGTTCTGCTTAATTTCTTAACAAGCTAGGTGGGGGAGGAGAGGAGGAGAGGAGGAGAGGTGGAGAGAAGGAGAGGTGGAGAGGAGGAGAGGAGGAGAGGAGGAGAGGAGGAGAGGAGGGGAGGAGGAGAGGTGGAGAGAACAAGCCCCAAGTAGTGGGTTTTCAAAAAGACATGTCCTACTTCTCTCCTCCATTATGCTATTTAACTATTTATCTCTCTGTCCTATTTCCTCTCTCTCTCTCTCTCTCTCTCTCTCTCTCTCTCTCTCTCTCTCTCTCTCTCTCTCTCTCTCTCTCTCTCTCTCTCTCTCTCTCTCTCTCTCTCTCTCTCTCTCTCCCTCTCCCTCTCCCTCTCCCTCTCCCTCTCCCTCTCTCTCTCTGGTTGTTTAGTTTATCTTCCTCTGGGTATATTAATCGCAGAATGCTCTCTGTCAGGTGACGAAGCTGGAGAATATTTTATATTTGTTGTGGCACGACTCGAGCAGTATCTGTAGTTCTGTCTCCCTCCACATCTCTCTCCCCATGTCCCATACCCAGAGCTATGGATTGGTAAATTAATTCTGTTCTGCTTAATTTCTTAACAAGCTAGGTGGAGGAGGAGAGGAGGAGAGGAGAGGAGGAGAGGTGGAGAGAAGAGGAGGAGAGGTGGAGA
>NC_059192.1:9918217-9998217 GCF_020615455.1 Coregonus clupeaformis
GTTTACGTTGTGCCACACGGAGGATGTTTTTGCAGAATTCTGCATGCAGAGTCTCAATTTGGTGTTTGTCCCATTTTGTGAATTCTTGGTTGGTGAGCGGACCCCAGACCTCAGAACCATAAAGGGCAATGGGTTCTATAACTGATTCAAGTATTTTTAGCCAGATCCTAATTGGTATGTCAAATTTTATGTTCCTTTTGATGGCATAGAAGGCCCTTCTTGCCTTGTCTCTCAGATCGTTCACAGCTTTGTGGAAGTTACCTGTGGCGCTGATGTTTAGGCCGAGGTATGTATAGTTTTTTGTGTGCTCTAGGGCAACGGTGTCTAGATGGAATTTGTATTTGTGGTCCTGGCAACTGGACCTTTTTTGGAACACCATTATTTTTGTCTTACTGAGATTTACTGTCAGGGCCCAGGTCTGACAGAATCTGTGCAGAAGATCTAGGTGCTGCTGTAGGCCCTCCTTGGTTGGTGACAGAAGCACCAGATCATCAGCAAACAGAAGACATTTGACTTCAGATTCTAGTAGGGTGAGGCCGGGTGCTGCAGACTGTTCTAGTGCCCTCGCCAATTCGTTGATATATATATTGAAGAGTGTGGGGCTTAAACTGCATCCCTGTCTCACCCCACGGCCCTGTGGAAAGAAATGTGTGTGTTTTTTGCCAATTTTAACCGCACACTTGTTGTTTGTGTACATGGATTTTATAATGTCGTATGTTTTTCCCCCAACCCCACTTTCCATCAATTTGTATAGCAGACCCTCATGCCAAATTGAGTCAAAAGCTTTTTTTGAAATCAACAAAGCATGAGAAGACTTTGCCTTTGTTTTGGTTTGTTTGTTTGTCAATTAGGGTGTGCAGGGTGAATACGTGGTCTGTCGTACGGTAATTTGGTAAAAGCCAATTTGACATTTGCTCAGTACATTGTTTTCACTGAGGAAATGAACTAGTCTGCTGTTAATGATAATGCAGAGGATTTTCCCAAGGTTGCTGTTGACGCATATCCCACGGTAGTTATTGGGGTCAAATTTGTCTCCACTTTTGTGGATTGGGGTGATCAGTACTTGGTTCCAAATATTGGGGAAGATGCCAGAGCTAAGGATGATGTTAAAGAGTTTAAGTATAGCTAATTGAAATTTGTGGTCTGTATATTTTATCATTTCATTGAGGATACCATCAACACCACAGGACTTTTTTGGGTTGGAGGGTTTGTATTTTGTCCTGTAGTTCATTCAATGTAATTGGAGAATCCAGTGGGTTCTGGTAGTCTTTAATAGTTGATTCTAAGATTTGCATTTGATCATGTATATTTTTTTGCTGTTTGTTCTCTGTTATAGGGCCAAAAAGGTTGGAGAAGTGGTTTACCCATACATCTCCGTTTTGGATAGATAGCTCTTCGTGTTGTTGTTTGTTTAGTGTTTTCCAATTTTCCCAGAAGTGGTTAGAGTCTATGGATTCTTCAATTACATTGAGCTGATGTCTGACATGCTGTTCCTTCTTTTTCCGTAGTGTATTTCTGTATTGTTTTAGTGATTCACCATAGTGAAGGCGTAGGCTCAGGTTTTCTGGGTCTCTATGTTTTTAGTTGGATAGGTTTCTCAATTTCTTTCTTAGGTTTTTGCATTCTTCATCAAACCATTTATCACTGTTATTACTTTTCTTTGGTTTTCTGTTAGAGATTTTTAGATTTGATAGGGAAGCTGAGAGGTCAAATATACTGTTTAGGTTTTCTACTGCCAAGTTTACACCTTCACTATTACAGTGGAACGTTTTGTCCAGGAAGTTGTCTAGAATGGATTGAATTTGTTGTTTCCTAATTGTTTTTTGGTAGGTTTCAACACTAGTTTCCTTCCATCTATAGCATTTCTTAATAATATTCAGTTCCTTTGGCTTTGATGCCTCATGATTGAGTATTGCTCTGTTCAAGTAGACTGTGATTTTGCTGTGGTCTGATAGGGGTGTCAGTGGGCTGACTGTGAACGCTCTGAGAGACTCTGGGTTGAGGTCAGTGATAAAGTAGTCTACAGTACTACTGCCAAGAGATGAGCTATAGGTGTACCTACCATAGGAGTCCCCTCGAAGCCTACCATTGACTATGTACATACCCAGTGTGCGACAGAGCTGCAGGAGTCGTGACCCGTTTTTGTTTTTTATGTTGTCGTAGTTGTGCCTAGGGGGGCATATGGGGGAGGGAATGCTGTCACCTCCAGGTAGGTGTTTGTCCCCCTGTGTGCTGAGGGTGTCAGGTTCTTGTCCAGTTCTGACATTTAGGTCGCCACAGACTAGTACAAGTCCCTGGGTCTGGAAATGATTGATTTCCCCCTCCAGGATGGAGAAACTGTCATCGTTAAAGTATGGGGATTCTAGTGGGGGGATATAGGTAGCACACAGGAGGACATTTTTCTCAGTTGAGATAATTTCCTTTTGAATTTCTAACCAAATGTAAAATGTTCCTGTTTTGATTAATTTAATAGAGTGAGTTAGGTCTGCTCTATACCAAATTAGCATACCCCCTGAGTCCCTTCCCTGTTTCACACCTGGTAGTTTGGTGGATGGGACTACCAGCTCTCTGTAACCTAGAGGGCAACCAGTGGGTCCGTCTCCTCTATACCATGTTTCTTGTAGGATGACAATGTCTGTATTTCCGATTTCTTTGGTGAAGTCCAGATTCCTGCTCTTTAGGCCAAAGGCAGATGACCTCAGGCCTTGGATATTCCAGGATGAAATAGTGAAGGCTTTGTGTTCCATAAAGTGTCTAATGTTGTTGGTTGTGTGGTTTGGCCTCAGGCCAGTAATTGTGAGCAGAGCCTGCTGAGCATCTGGTACATGCCATTGGCTTGGGCTAGTGTAAGAGTGGGTGTTGGGCCTGTTTGCCTGCTCACGGCCTGGGCGTATGTGTGACTTTCATGTTGAGGCCCTCTTTGTGGGAGTGGGGGGCTTGGCGTTGGTAGGAGGGGCATAGGTCTGATCTGAGGGGGCCTAAATGGGGTGTGGGCATGGTTGACTTGGGGGGGAGTTAATTGGTGGGGGTGGGGGTGTAGATGTGGTTGATGGTGCTGTGGTCTGGATGTATGTCCTCTCTGCGGGGGTCCTCTATGTGTAGGTCCTGGGGGGGGTCCCGCAGGTCTGGGAGAGTGTCTCGCTGGTCTGGGCGGGGTGTCTATTGATCTGTTGCTCCTGTGTGAGGTGTTGGGTCTGCGGTTGAGGGCGATATCCTTTAGGGTCCGGGCGAAGGTGGGCACTGCTGCCTTGTATAGGTGGACCTGGTCATAAAGGCTGTTCACGTCCAGGGTAATGCAAATACTTGCATTTACCCGCTGTATGGTAGCAGGGTGGAAGTCTTTTCGTGGTAACAGGGTTGAGATAACCACTTGTGCATTGGGGAAAGTAGAATAAGCTTTTTCTATCACTCCCTTGAGTGATGTGGCCACCCTTTCCTGCTGTGTTCTCAGGTCGTTTGTGCCTGTGTGTATTATTATGTGGCTGGGTGATCCTAGTCGGTCCTCAGACAGAAGGTCTAGGGCGCGCTGGGTGTTTGGACACCAGAGTTTAGACACTGTGTGTTTTGGAAAAAGTTAATTTTCTTGTATGTATTTCCCGTTTGAGTCCATAAGGAGTACAATCTGTGGCTTGTGTATGTCCTCAGTGGGTGTGGGGGGGTCATCATGAGGGCTATCAGGGTGTCTGACTGGGGGGTTGCTCAGAGGGGTTGGGGTCCCCAGGGCTTGGGGTTCTTCATTTGTTTGTCTGGGTGTGATGTCGAGGCTATGGTCAGGGTCTAGGGTGTAATGTTCTGCTGTGGTGTCGAGACTTTGGCCAGGATCTGAGGTGGGCTGTTCTCTAATGGGTTGTTCAATGTCACCCGTCATCGTTCTCACCTTCTCCTCCAGCACTCTGATCCTCTCCTCTAGTGCTCTGTTCTTCTCCTGCTCCTGCTCTTTCTCCTGTTGATGTTGTCTCACCACAGTCCAGAGTGCAGACATGTCTCTCTCTACCTGCAGCTCTCCAGGTCTAGTTAAGGGGGTGTTGTTGTGCTGGACTGTTGTCTGGGTCTGTGCTGACTGGAGTGTGTTCACCTGCTGTTCCAGCTCCACCTGCCTTACCTCCAGCTGGGTTAATTTATCCTTCATTTCAATGAGGGAGTAGTACTCTGTGCTGGGAAGTTGACTTTCTGCTTGGGGGTTGCTCTGTGGGGTTATTTAATGAAGAGGTCTGGTCTGACCCGCTCGGGGTGGGGGTATCTTTCTCAAGGGAGAGCTTCTCCTGCTGAGCTATTTCTTTGATTAGGTGAAAGTCCAGCTGGAACTGTTTGGTGTTGCCTTGAACCAAAACGGTTCCAGATTTATAGAGATTAATATTAGACGACTCAGAGTCCTCGTTGTCCAGTATCCTGAGTTTCCACCCGTCGCTAACACCCCCCTCTTAACAGAGGGGTAGTGTGCTAGTATAGCACTGTGCCATGCCAGGGGATGGTCTGTGTGGAAGATAAGGTTGCTTATGTTCCCATTTTTATACAAATCAGCAAAAAGTGTCTCGTGCTTCCCCAAAAGAAGTTTCAATTTGTACTCTTTTCGTGTCTTGTCGTTTTTTACATTCAGAGGCTACTGTATTTTAATGACCTCTGAACAGTGGGGGGGTGCTTCTAAGGCCTCTCCATTTAGTTGGGGTAGACTGTACGACTCTCCTGCCATTGTTGGGCTCAAGGGCTTTGACACCTCTCACTTCACACGTCAGTGCTAATTGAAATTGTATCTCTTTGTAGCAAGTTTAAGCTTGGTAGCCTAAGCATTCAGTCCTTATAAAATAAAATATATCATTGTAATGTATTTTTCTTCTTGGTTTTTAAAAGTGAAAAATAGCTTCATACTAAACATTACTCACTCAGTTCCATGTTGGATGGTGTTTTCAGGTTTCTGTTTGTTTGCCAGAGCATTTGCTGTATAGTTTGAGAATAGTAATCCTTGGTAGTAGAAAGCTTTCCAGGTAATTCCGTCCAAAATCAGGTTGTAGGTTTGGAGTTTTGGTTTGGAATGAAGGTTATGTTGTGGAGGGTAGCATCCTGTATATGTCCCTGCCAAAAAATCCTACTTTATCTAACTCTAAATCTATATTTTTTGTTAAAAATGCAGGAGCAATGTCTTTGAGCTCTCTCTGCCGCTCTCTCTCTCTCTCTCTCTCTCTCTCTCTCCTTCCTGCCTCCCTCTTGCTCTCTCAATTCAATAATAAATGAACAGTAAAATTACACTCACAAAAGTTCCAAAAGAATAAAGACATTTCCAATGTCATATTATGTCTATATACACGGTTGTAATGATGCGCAAATAGATAAAGTACAAAATGGAAAATACATATGGGTTGTATTAACAATGGTGTTTGTTCTTCACTGCACTCTCTGTCTCTGTCTCTCTCCCTCTCTCTCTCTCTCTCTCTCTCTGTCTCTGTCTCTGTCTCTGTCTCTGTCTCTGTCTCTGTCTCTCTGCTCTGTCTCTCTCTCTCTCTCTCTCTCTCTCTCTCTCTCTCTCTCTCTCTCTCTCTCTCTGTCTCTGTCTCTCTCTCTCTTTCTCTCTCTCTCTCTCTCTCCCTCTCCCTCTCCCCCTCTCTCTCTCTCAGTCTCTGTCTCTCTCTCTCTCTCTCTCTCTCTCTCTCTCTCTCTCTCTCTCTCTCTCTCTCTCTCTCTCTCTCTCTCTGTCTCTCTGTCTCTCTTCCTCTGTCTCTCTCTCCGTCTCTCTGTCTCTCTCTGTCTCTGTCTCTCTCTCTCTCTCTCTCTATCTCTCTCTCTCTCTCTCTCTCTCTCTCTCTCTCTCTCTCTCTCTCTCTCTCTCTCTCTCTCTCTCTCTCTCTCTCTCTCTCTCTCTCTCTCTCTCTCTCTCTCTCTCTCCCTCTCTCTTTCTCTCTCTCTCTGTCTCTCTCCCTCTGTCTGTCTGTCTCTCTCTGTCTCCCTCTGTCTCTCTCTCTCTCTGTCTCTCTCTCTCTCTCTCTTTCTCTCTCTCTCTCCCTCTCTCGCTCTGCTAGAAGGTGCAGAATGTGGTATTGAGGACATGGTGAGTTTCTCCTGTCTCTTGTATTGGTATGACTGTGAGTTTCTCCTGTCTCTTGTATTGGTATGACTGTGAGTTTCTCCCGTCTTTTTGTCCTTCAGATAGAACATGAACAGGGTGGTAGCACAGAGAGTTTCGAGTGATTACCTGAAGCACCTCGCCACACCCGCCCTATTTTCCCTCACACCTCACACAGGGTTCCTACTAGCAACAACAACTCATGCATGCATATTTGACACACACACACAAACACACACACACACACACAGACAACATCTCAAATCAAATCACATTTGAATTGTCATATGCGCCGAATACAACAGGTGTAGACCTTACAGTGAAATGCTTACTTACAAGCCCTTAACCAACAATGCAGTTTTAAGAAAGAATACCAAAAGAAATCACACAAAAAAATACAATATAAAATAATATGAAATAAAAGTAACAAATAATTAAAGAGCAAGAGTAAAAATAACAATAGCGAGGCTATATACAGGTGGTACCGGTACCGAGTCAATGTGCAGGGGCACCGATTAGTCGAGGTAATTCAGGTAATATGTACATGTAGGTAAGAGTTATTAAAGTGACTATGCGTAGCAGCAGCGTAAAAGAGGGGGAATGCAAATAGTCTGAGTAGCCATTTGATTAGATGAGTCTTATGGCTTGGGGGTAGAAGCCTCTTGGACCTAGACTTGGCGCTCCGGTACCGCTTGCCTTGCGGTAGCAGAGAGAACAGTCTATGACTAGGGTGGCTGGATTCTTTGACAATTTTTAGGGCCTTCCTCTGACACCGCCTGGTATAGAGGTCCTGGATGGCAGGAAGCTTGGCCCCAGTGATGTACTGGGCCATACGCACTACCCTCTGTAGTGCCTTGCGGTCGGAGGCCGAGCAGTTGCCATACCAGGCAGTGATGCAACCAGTCAGGATGCTCTCGATGGTGCAGCTGTAGAATATTTTGAGGATCTGAGGACCCATGCCAAATATTTTCAGTCTCCTTAGGGGGAATAGATTTTGTCGTGCCCTCTTCACGACTGTCTTGGTCTGCTTGGACGATGTTAGTTTGTTGGTGATGTGGAAACCAAGGAACTTGAAGCTCTCAGCCTGCTCCACTCCAGCCCCTTTTGATGAGAATGGGGGCGTGCTCGGTCCTCTTCTTTTTCCTATATTCCACAATCATCTCCTTTGTCTTGATCGCGTTGAGGGAGAGGTTGTTGTCCTGGCACCACACGGCCAGGTCTCTGACCTCCTTCCTATAGGCTGTCTCGTCATTGTCGGTGATCAGGCCTACCACTGTTGTGTCATTGGCAAACTTAATGATGGTGTTGGAGTTGTGCCTGGCCATGCTGTCATGAGTGAACAGGGAGTACAGAAGGGGACTGAGTGCACACCCCTGAGGGGCCCCCATGTTGAGGATCAGCTTGGCGGATGTGTTGTTACCTACCCTTACCAGGATCCAGTTGCAGAGGGAGGTGTTTAGTCCCAGGGTCCTTAGCTTAGTGATGAGCTTTGAGGGCACTATGGTGTTGAACTCTGAGCTGTAGTCAATGAATAGCATTCTCACATAGGTGTTCCCTTTGTCCAGGTGTGAAAGGGCAGTGTGGAGCGCAATAGAGATTGCATCATCTGTGCATCTGTTGGGGCGGTATGTAAATTGGAGTGGATCTAGGGTTTCTGGGATAATGGTGTTGATGTGAGCCATGACCAGCCTTTCAAAGCACTTCATGGCTACAGACATGAGTGCTACGGGTTGGTAGTCATTTAGGCAGGTTACCTTAGTGTTCTTGGGCACAGGGACTATGGTGGTCTGCTTGAAACATGTTGGCATTACAGACTCAGACAGGGAGAAGTTGAAATGTCAGTGAAGACACTTGCCAGTTGGTCAGCGCATGCTCAGAGTACTCGTCCTGGTAATCCGTCTGGCCCTGCGGCCTTGTGAAGGTCTTACCCACATCGGCTACGGAGAGCGTGATCACACAGTCGTCTGGAACGGCTGATGCTCTCATGCATGTTTCAGTGTTGTTTGCCTCGAAGCGAGCATATAAATAATTTAGCTCGTCTGGTAGGCTCGTGTCTCTGGTCAGCTCGGGGTTGTGCTTCCCTTTGTAGTCTGTAATAGTTTGCAAGCCCTGCCACATCCGACGAGCATTGGAGCCGGTGTAGTACGATTCAATCTTAGTCCTGTATTGACACTTTGCCTGTTTGATGGTTCGTCGGAGGGCATAGCGGGATTTCTTATAAGCTTCCGGGTTAGATTCCCGCTCATTGAAAGCGGCAGCTCTTTCCTTTAGCTCAGTGCGAATGTTGCCTGTAATCCATGGCTTCTGGTTGGGGTATGTACGTACAGTCACTGTAGGGACGATGTCCTCGATGCACTTATTGATGAAGCCAGTGACTGATGTGGTGTACTCCGCAATGCCATCGGAAGAATCCCGGAACATATTCCAGTCTGTGCTAGCAAAACAGTCCTGTAGCTTAGCATCTGCTTCATCTGACCACTTTTTTTATTGACCGAGTCACTGGTGCTTCCTGCTTTAGTTTTTGGTTGTAAGCCGGAATCAGGAGGATAGAATTATGGTCAGATTTGCCAAATTGAGGGTGAGGGAGAGCTTTGTACGCGTCTCTGTGTGTGGAGTAAAGGTGGTCTAGAGTTTTTTTCCCTCTGGTTGCACATCTAACATGCTGGTAGAAAGGAGGTAAAACGTATTAAAGTCCCCGGCCACTAGGAGCGCCGCCTCTGGATGAGCGTTTTCCTGTTTGCTTATGGCCGTATACAGTTAATTGAGTGTGGTCTTAGTGCCAGCATCTGTTTGTGGTGGTAAATAGACAGCTACGAAGAATATAGATGAAAACTCTCTTGGTAAATAGTGTGGTCTACAGCTTATCATGAGATACTCCACCTCAGGCGAGCAAAACCTTGAGACTTCCTTAGATATCGTGCACCAGCTGTTGTTTACAAATATACATAGACCGCCACCCCTTGTCTTAACAGAGGCTGCTGTTCTATCCTGCCGATACAGTTTATAACCCACCAGCTGTATTTTATTCATGTCTTCGTTCAGCCACGACTCGGTGAAACATAAGATATTACAGTTTTCTATGTCCCGTTGGTAGGATATACGTGCTTGTAGTTTGTTCACTTTATTACCAATAGTATCGATGGCAAAGGCAGATTACCCACTCGTCGCCGGCTCCTTACCAGGCACCCCGATCTCCTTCGGCGAAATCTCCTTTTCTTTCTACTGCGAATGACGGGGATGAGGGCCCTGTTGGGTGTCTGGAGCAAATCCCTCTCGTCTGACTCATTAAAGAAAAATTATTTGTCCAGTTCAAGTTGAGTAATCGCTGTTCTGATGTCCAGAAGCTCTTTTCGGTCATAAGAGACGGTAGCAGTAACATTATGTACAAAATCAATTACAAACAATGCGAAAGAACTCACAAATTAGCACGGCTGGTTAAGAGTCCATAAAACTCTACTTTCCTCTCAGACTCAGAGGTTATGCTTCCTCTTGTAGGGCGTTAGTCACAGTAGATTTTCAGGGTGTGCTGTTCTTGTTGTGTTGCTGTTGTTGATAGAAAAAAGTGTGTTTCACTGTCGGCTGCTAGACTTACTAATTAAGGGTTGAGAGGGGAGATGTGGCTGTTTTTTTTTTTTTTGTGTGTGTGTGTGTTTAGCAGTGATTAATTATGCAGTTGTTTGTTTTAGCAGTAGGGCCAGCATATCCGTGTGTATTACACATGACCAGGGTCTATCAGACAGGACCAGGGTCTATCAGATATGACCAGGGACTATCATACATGACCAGGGACTATCAGACATGACCAGGGTCTATCAGACATGACCAGGGACTATCATACATGAACAGGGACTATCAGACATGACCAGGGTCTATCAGACATGACCAGGGACTATCAGACATGACCAGGGTCTATCAGACAGGACCAGGGTCTATCAGACATGACCAGGGACTATCAGACATGACCAGGGACTATCAGACATGAAAGGGGTCTATCAGACATGACCAGGGACTAACAGACATGACCAGGGACTAACAGACATGACCAGGGACTATCAGACATGACCAGGGACTAACAGACATGACCAGGATCTAACAGACATGACCAGGGTCTATCAGACATGACCAGGGACTAACAGACATGACCAGGGACTATAAGACATGACCCGGGACTAACAGACATGACCAGGGTCTATCAGACATGACCAGGGACCATCAGAAATGAGGGACCATCAGACATGAGGGACTATCAGACATGACCAGGGACTATCAGACATGACCAGGGACTATCAGACATGACCAGGGGCTATCCGATAAATTAGAATACTGCATGTCATTATGGTGACTATTGTTCTCAACGCTGAAATGAACCAACAAGTGGAGTTTGCTGCTCGCTGCAGGCCTAGTGAAGATACTTCCTCACTGAAACAGTTGTCTCATACACACGCTCACGTCAACAAGCACATACACTCTACACACACACAACACTCACTCCTCTCCATGTGATCCATGCAGTGGCAACGTGCATATTCTACCATGGGGATGAATCTCATGGTTTGTACAGTAATAGGGATCATTGCCCAGAGCTCATCAGTTTGGAGGAGGATTTAATCTTTTGTGTGTCAGGGGCTTAAGTAAAGTAAGCAGATACCTTGTGCTAGCGAGGACTGCTCATTGGACAGGAGCCTATCTCCTGTTTCTGTAGCGTGGTGCAGCTTGATGTACAAGTACACCCCCTGTGTAGGACGCTATCACAGGACTTTACCCCCAATTTATCTCCTTAATGCTGAGTGTCAAGCAGAGACGAATTGGGTCCCATTTTTACAGTCTTTGGTATGACTCAGCCGGGGATCGGATTTACAAGCTTTTAATCCCAGGGCCGACACTCTAACCACAAGGCCACTGAATTGGTCCATCAGGGGCTTACCCTGCTCAATAAACCAAAACAAATACACCAGCCCCCCCTCTCTCTCTCTCCCTGTACTCTCTCTCTCTCTCTCTCTCTCTCTGTCCTTCCTCTCTCTCTCTCTCTCTCTCTCTCTCTCTCTCTCTCTCTCTCTCTCTCTCTCTCTCTCTCTCTCTCTCTCTCTGTCCTCCTTCTCTCTCTCGTCGGAGTGCATGCTGGGAGTGAGTCGGGAAGCAGGAGCGATTGTGAGAGCGACTGGAATTCTTTTCACTCTTTTGGGTTTTGGTGTATATATATATTGATTAGTTTAGTTGTTTTAAGGTCATCTTGTCTCACTATCGCTAAGCATGTATAGGGGTGGTGAGATTGTTGAGGTTGTTTTTCTCGGGTGGGGCTGGTTGCAATGGCCACTCGCGGAGGTTTGGAGTTTGAAGAACTTAGTCGGCGGCATGGAGTATAGATTCCTGCTGCGGCCGGGTGTTCAGTGGAAGAATGTAGCTTGGCAGTGGGCGCTATCATTGAGTATGATAACATAAAATCAGCCTCAAGGATGAATAGCGCTGTAGTGATATTCTTAGATTCCATTGAAAAGGTGAATACGATAGTTGAGAGCGGTGTTGTGTTGCGGGAGACACAGACGTCGGTATTTCCTCTTATGAATCTGGCAAAGAAAGTTATACTTTCTAACGTGTCACCATTTGTTAGAGATGAAGTGTTGGAGCGAGAGTTATCTCGTCATGGTCAACTTGTATCTACAATAAAGAAGGTTCTTTTTGGATGCAAATCTCCTTTGCTGAAACATGTCGTATCTCATAGGAGACAAGTGCATATGATTTTAAAGAAGGACACTGACGAACTGAATTTAGCGTTCAGTTTTAAGATTGATGGATTTGATTATGTGTTCTACGCTTCTACTGAATCAATGAAATGCTTTGGCTGTGGAAGAGAGGGGCATTTGATACGTTATTGTCCCGAGAACGAGCGCACAGAGCCCGGTAGCAGCTCTAGTGCTGGTGCAGCTAATGCACCACCGCGAAGGGATGAACATGCTAAGGGTTCAGGGGAAGGGAGAAGGTGGGCAGATGTGGTTGGAAAAGTAGGAAAGGAAAGCAGTGTGGCTACGGGGGCCATTTTTTTCCCTGAAAGTGAATTGCTTATTGAATCTGCAAAGTTTCTGATGTCAAAAATAACGGGGGGAGGTTTGACAAGCCCTGAAATCGCTAGACTCAAGAAAGTGGTCACGAGAGTGACAAGTGATGTAAATTCTAAAGGAAATGAACGAGTTCAGTCGCAGCCTTAACTCTGTAAAGAGTTTTAACGTTTTCTGTCTCTTCCTCTGTATTTCTTTTTCATCCATGAGCACTTTTAAGATTTCTTGTTTAAACGTAAATGGGGCGAGAGACGTTAAAAAAAGAGCCGTAGTGTATGAGTTAATGAAGGGTAAGGGAAGTGACATACGTTTTCTACATGAAACGCACAGTAATATGGAAAATGAAGTTATGTGGCAACAGGAGTGGGGGGGACAGTGGTGTGTAGTCATAAAAACTCAAAAAGTGGGGATGTGGCCATCTTGTTCTCAAAGGGGTTTTTGCCTTTGTCATATGAGGTTGAAGAGGTAGTTGAGGGGAGGTTATTAAAAGTTAGAGCGAGGTATGAAAACATCACTATGTGTCTGATAAATGTATATGCCCCAGTGGTGGCAGTTGAGAGGGTATGTTTTTTAGAGACATTATCAAATACCATTGAGAAATGTAATACTGAGGATTATTTATTTCTTACTGGGGATTTTAAATGCACAGTCAGTGATTTAGATAGAAATCACAAAGAATCTCATATAGCCTCAAGGACTTTTTTAAATCGCCTTATTGTAAGACACGAACTGTGTGATATTTGGCGGAATCAACATAGAGGCACGAGACAGTACACATGGGCCCATGTGAGAGAGAACACCATCTCTCTGGCCAGGTTAGATAGGTTTTATTGTTTTAAGCAACAATCTCAGGTCTGTAAATCAAGTGTGATAACCCCAGTGGGATTTTCTGATCATTGTTAAATAACAGAGGTGGTGTTCATTAACGCTGTAAAACCCAAAAGCGCATACTGGCATTTTAATATAACTTTATTGAGTGATGCTCACTTCAGGAAATTTTTTACTTTTTTTCTGGGAGAGGTGGAGGTCTCAAAAGGCCAGTTTTGTATCACTTCAACAGTGGTGGGATATAGGGAAAATCCAGATTCAACAGTTCTGTAATCAATGCACGATGAATGTCACCAAAAACATCACCATATCAATGAAAGCCCAAGAGTCTGAAATAGTGGAACTCCTGCCGTTGGTTGAGTCCACAGGAGATCGAGGCCATACTCAGGCCCTCAAGAGGAAAAAAGCTGCATTGGCAGACCTGCTGGGTATCAGAGCACAGGGGGCATTGATGAGAAGTACAGTGGGGAAAAAAGTATTTAGTCAGCCACCAATTGTGCAAGTTCTCCCACTTAAAAAGATGAGAGAGGCCTGTAATTTTCATCATAGGTACACGTCAACTATGACAGACAAATTGAGCATTTTTTTTCCAGAAAATCACATTGTAGGATTTTTTATGAATTTATTTGCAAATTATGGTGGAAAATAAGTATTTGGTCACCTACAAACAAGCAAGATTTCTGGCTCTCACAGACCTGTAACTTCTTCTTTAAGAGGCTCCTCTGTCCTCCACTCGTTACGTGTATTAATGGCACCTGTTTGAACTTGTTATCAGTATAAAAGACACCTGTCCACAACCTCAAACAGTCACACTCCAAACTCCACTATGGCCAAGACCAAAAAGCTGTCAAAGGACACCAGAAACAAAATTGTAGACCTGCACCAGGCTGGGAAGACTGAATCTGCAATAGGTAAGCAGCTTGGTTTGAAGAAATCAACTGTGGGAGCAATTATTAGGAAATTGAAGACATACAAGACCACTGATAATCTCCCTCGATCTGGGGCTCCACGCAAGATCTCACCCCGTGGGGTCAAAATGATCACAAGAATGGTGAGCAAAAATCCCAGAACCACACGGGGGGACCTAGTGAATGACCTGGAGAGAGCTGGAACCAAAGTAACAAAGCCTACCATCAGTAACACACTAAGCCGCCAGGGACTCAAATCCTGCAGTGCCAGACGTGTCCCCCTGCTTAAGCCAGTACATGTCCAGGCCCGTCTGAAGTTTGCTAGAGTGCATTTGGATGATCCAGAAGAGGATTGGGAGAATGTCATATGGTCAGATTAAACCAAAATAGAACTTTTTGGTAAAAACTCAACTCGTCGTGTTTGGAGGACAAAGAATGCTGAGTTGCATCCAAAGAACACCATACCTACTGTGAAGCATGGGGGTGGAAACATCATGCTTTGGGGCTGTTTTTCTGCAAAGGGACCAGGACGACTGATCCGTGTAAAGGAAAGAATGAATGGGGCCATGTATCATGAGATTTTGAGTGAAAACCTCCTTCCATCAGCAAGGGCATTGAAGATGAAACGTGGCTGGGTCTTTCAGCTTGACAATGATCCCAAACACACCGCCCGGGCAACGAAGGAGTGGCTTCGTAAGAAGCATTTCAAGGTCCTGGAGTGGCCTAGCCAGTCTCCAGATCTCAACCCCATAGAAAATCTTTGGAGGGAGTTGAAAGTCTGTGTTGCCCAGCGACAGCCCCAAAACATCACTGCTCTAGAGGAGATCTGCATGGAGGAATGGGCCAAAATAACAGCAACAGTGTGTGAAAACCTTGTGAAGACTTAGAGAAAACGTTTGACCTGTGTCATTGCCAACAAAAAGGTATATAACAAAGTATTGAGAAACTTTTGTTATTGACCAAATACTTATTTTCCACCATCATTTGCAAATAAATTCATTAAAAATCCTACAATGTGATTTTCTGGATTTTTTTCCCTCATTTTGTCTGTCATAGTTGACGTGTACCTATGATGAAAAGTACAGGCCTCTCTCATCTTTTTAAGTGGGAGAACTTACACAATTGGTGGCTGACTAAATACTTTTTTCCCCCACTGTACTTATGGCACACTTTTGAGGCGTTTGGTTTCAGGTGATATATGGTGACATTGAAAGTGTATTGAAAGTTAACGGTGGCTTGAGTGCTCCTTTTAAAGTGTGTAGAGGTATTAGGCAGGGGTGTTCTTTGTCGGGAATGTTATATGCCGTCGCTATAGAGCCACTACTAAATTGCATTAGAAATCTCATTAGAAGTCAGAGTATATTCCTCCTATTCGTCTTTCAGCCTATGCTGATGATGTAGTTATTTTTAGTGAAAAATCAAGCAGAGGTGGATAGTTTTTTTTATTTTTATTTTTTATTTTTTTTATATTAATTAATTTATTTTATTTTATTTTTGTATTTTTTTTTTTTTTTTTTTTTTTCTTCTTTTTTGGGGGATGGATCAGCTTAATATTGCAGATAGATTGTATCTTCTATTAATGTAATTGTCTGCATCACTTCCAATCCCCCATGTTTTTTTTATTTTTTATATATATATTCCCCTTTATTACTTTTCAACCCCACCATCCTTTCCCTACTTGGAGTAAATTAGTGAACAACAACGCCCAGGCCTCTACTTCCGGTCTATACTTACTATCTACACCTTATGGACAGAGTTAATTTTACAATAATTCTATATATATATATATATATATATATATATATATATATATATATATATATATATATATATATATATATATATATATATTTTATTTATTTTTTTTGCTCCTGAACTTCTTCTACTCTCAACCTCTCCGATCATTTTCATGATGTCCATCCGGTTTGCTTCTAAATGCCATATCTTTCTAACTGTGCTCTTTCCCAAAAGCTCCCAACATACAACCTATATACTTATTATGGACACAGTATGCTTACATTATTAGCTATCTTTGTTATTATTTGTTGTTATTTGTTATTAGTCCCATCCTTCAACTCTATTCAATACCTCCCATCTATCTCTTAACACCATCCATATAGGATTTCTATTTGCCATATATATTTCAACCGTACTGTGATGTTTTACAAAAGTTCTGAACCTTTCTATTCTCATTGCTTCTACAGATTGTGAATTAAAAATAAACATTTTTGCTAAAAGTATTATTATATTATTGATTGATTGACTATGACTTTTCAGATCACCCAGTAATGCTATCTGCAAGGTTAGTTCCAGGTAAATATTGCAATCCTTTAGCCATTCCTGGACCTGTGTCCAAAAACAAGCTACAAATGGACAGAACCAAAACAAATGATCTAATGATTCTATCTCTTCACAGCAAAATCTGCAGAGCTGGGAAGATTGTATCCCCATATAAATAACATTCTATTGGTAGCAAGAATTTTATATAATAATTTAAATTGAAAGATTCTAATTTTTGAATCCGGTGTCGTTTTGCGTGTCAGTTCATAAACACTATGCCATGGGATCGGTACGTCAAAGATCTCTTCCCAACTATTTTGCAATCTATATGGGACGGCTGTCAATCCTTTGGTCCTTAAGTGAAACTGATATACTTTTTTATTTATCACAGTTTTCCTTAACCAATTATGTTCTTTAATGCAAGGCCGACAGACAAGTTCCTTACTTTCTCCCCCTTCAACTTTCCTCTTCCACTTTTGCGGTAAGGCTGCAATTATTTGGTTGTAATTTTGGGTAGAGCAGACATTTCCATATGTTTTTGTTAGCTGCATGTGCGACATAACTCCACCAGTCCTACAGATGATATCAGATGATGGAGTCTCATGGTTGATCGGTTTTAGGGAATATCCTCTGCAAAGGTAAATTGGGAAGAAAGTTGTGCTTTATAGATTGGAAAATGGTCTGGAGAGATCATGGCTTTGCCAGGGGGGCTGGAATGCTGTAAGGGAGGTTTTAAGTATCTTGGAGTGTACCTAGGAAATGAGGGAACTATGGAAAAAAATTGGAATGAGGTGGTTGAAATAGTGGAAGGCAGGATGAGGAGATGGCATTTGTTGTTATCTCGTCATACACTATTATTGTTAATGATGTGTTTGCCTCTGCACTGTGGCATCGGTTGTTAGTTCTAGAGCCACCATCTGGCCTTCTGGCTAAGATACAGGCAATTATTGTAGATTTCTTTTGAGATAAATATCATTGAGTTTCACAAAGTGTTTTGTATTTGTCAAAAGAGGAGGGGGACAAGGTCTTGTACATCTTGCTAGTAGGGCTGCTGCTTTCCGGTTTCAGTTTATTCAAAGGTTGCTTTATGAAGTGGAAAATGTGGTTTGGAAAGGGGTGGCAGGTCTTGTATTACAGCAGGTTGGGGGATTAGGTTTAAAGAATACTTTATTTTTGGTTGATAGTAGCCAGATTTCTAGGTAGGGAGTACCTCCATTTTACAGAGGCCTTCTTAGGGTTTGGAGCATAATGAAGGTGTCCAGACGCACTTCAGCGGAGTCAGTGCATTGTCTGCTGGAGGAACCTCTGGTGTATGGGGCAAGACTGGATTGTACAACTGCAGCTGTTCCACATTTCACCAAAATCTGGTGAAGGGCAAAATCATCACCGTAAAAGAGTTAATGACCATGGCTGGGCCCACCTTAATGGATGGAGGACGGGTGGCTGAACATTTGGGGGTAAGGTCGGAAAGGATTGTCGGACAACTGCTGGGGCGATGCAGGAAGGCTCTGTCAGTAGAAGAGTGGGTTATGCTTAATAGTCACAAGAAGAAGGTACAATATGAAAATGGCCCATTTCCAAGACTAGGGATTACACCCAATATCCCAGAGTAAGAAAGAAAGGCGTTATTACTGGATTTGAGAGGGTTGGAAGAGATGGGTTTGGATGAGGTGAATGGGAAATACTTATATAAGGGATGTGTCAAGGTTTTGAATAAAGATACATTGAAAAATAGAAAGGACACTCCTTGGAGGGTAAGATTGGGCATTGATGACAAGGTAAAGCCAGCATGGAGAGCACTGTACAAGGTACTGGTGATATGCAATAGGGGTTTTGCATGGCATCATTGCAGTTAATGCTTTTGTATCTGTTATTAACTCAGATGTTGGAGATGGATGTCCTTTTTGTAATATAAGACAAACAATGTTTCACTGTTTTATAGAGTGTGCGAGGATAAAGCCTCTATGAAATGCTGGAGTCTTTGTTTAAAGCTGTAGGGGAGATTTTCAATAACACTGTTTTTATTTTGGGGTTTCAATATAGTAAGCAACAGAAAATAAAATGTCAACTGTTACATTTGATTTTGGGACAAGCTAAGATGTCAATTTGTCTGAGTAGGAAACATAAGATAGACACAGGATATGGGCAGGATGTAAGATGTGTTTTTAAAGGATTAGTCAAAGCAAGAATAAAATTGGATTTTGAGTTTTTCTCGGCTGTAAAAGATATCCCATTGTTTGAGGAGAAGTGGGCTTTCGAAGAAGCGGTTTGTTTTGTGGAAGAGGGGAAACTATTTTTTGTTGATGAAATGAGTTAATAATAATATGCCATTTAGCAGACGCTTTTATCCAAAGCGACTTACAGTCATGTGTGCATACATTTTTACGTATGGGTGGTCCCGGGGATCGAAGCCACTACCCTGGCGTTACAAGCGCCATGTTCTACCAATTGAGGTACAGAGGACCACCAGTTGAATGTATATATATGTTTTTTTTTTATTACATTTTTGTTATGTTTACATTTTTATTTAGGAATGACACATTTGTTGTTTAATTTCTGAAGAGGCACAGTGTGCCATTATTTATGTTAATACTTGAGTATAAAATAAAGGTTTTATAAAAACTCTGTCTCTCTCTCTCTCTCTCTCTCTCTCTCTCTCTCTCTCTCTCTCTCTCTCTCTCTCTCTCTCTCTCTGTCTCTGTCTCTGTCTCTGTCTCTGTCTCTGTCTCTGTCTCTCTCTGTCCTCCTCTCTCTCTCCCCTCATCTCTCACTCTCTCTCTCTCTCTGCCCCTCACTCTCTCTCTCTCCCCTCCTCTCTCTCTCTCTCTCTCTCTCTCTCTCTCTCTCTCTCTCTCTCTCTCTCTCTCTCTCTCTCTCTCTCTCTGTCTCTCTCTCTCCCTCTCTCTGTCTCTCTCTCTCTCTCTCTCTCTCTCTCTCTCTCTCTCTCTCTCTCTCTCTCTCTCTCTCTCTCTCTCTCTCTCTCTCTCTCTCTCTGTCTCTGTCTCTGTCTCTGTCTCTGTCTCTGTCTCTGTCTCTGTCTCTGTCTCTCTCTGTCCTCCTCTCTCTCTCCCCTCCTCTCTCTCTCTCTCTCTCTGCCCCTCACTCTCTCTCTCTCCCCTCCTCTCTCTCTCTCTCTCTCTCTCTCTCTGTCTCTGTCTCTGTCTCTGTCTCTGTCTCTGTCTCTGTCTCTGTCTCTGTCTCTCTCTGTCCTCCTCTCTCTCTCCCCTCCTCTCTCACTCTCTCTCTCTCTCTGCCCCTCACTCTCTCTCTCTCTCCTCTCTCTCTCTCTCTCTCTCTCTCTCTCTCTCTCTCTCTCTCTCTCTCTCTCTCTCTCTCTCTCTCTCTCTCTCTCTCTCTGTCTCTCTCTGTCTCTCCCCCCCTCTCTATCTCTCTCTCTCTCTCTCTCTCTCTCTCTCTCTCTCTCTCTCTCTCTCTCTCTATCCTCCTCTCTGTCACTCTCAATAGCCAATGAGGAAACAGTAGTGCACCTAATTAAAATATGGAAGGCTACATTGACTACTAGGATACAACATATGAATTAACTATAGGAAACATGGAATATGTCAATGTATTAATGTATCAGACTCAGTAGGAATGAGAGACCCCCTGCCTGCAGTTCCCACATAACCAAAGAGCTGTAGAGACTCTGTGGGAGTAAACACATGTGTGTGTGTGTGTGTGTGTGTGTGTGTGTGTGTGCACAAACACGCGCATGTGTGCCTGTGTGTGTGCGCGTGTATGTGTGTGTGTGCATAAGGGTGTGATTAATGCATCTCTAGTCTAGAACAAAGAGTATTAATGAACCGACTGTCTGAACAGAAGAATACATTGAGGAAACCAGGAAGGTAACATACATTATTGTTGCAAACACACACGCACGCTCGTGCACACACACACACACACAGACACACACACACTATATAAAAACGTCTCCTTAGTGTCAGATCTACTCAACTCAAATTCTCCCCAAAACCTCTTGAATTGCAGTTCTGCAAAAACGGTGAAGCGGAATTTTCAAGGGAGAGAGGTAAGATAGGAGCGAGGGTGGGAGGGAGGGTGAGAAAAGAGGTGTGGAATCTGAAAAGTAACATCAATGGGTGCTGCTGGGAAGTGAAGTGCTGCCTCCTTTTCACAGTGGCAGAGCCCTCTCACTGATTGGTTCAGAAAAGACTGTGACACGCACCAGGGCAGACTTCTGATGCATTCAGAATGTAAGTTTGAGATAGTGTGCAGAAGTCTTTGGAGAGGGGACGTGTTTTGGGATGTTTTTGTGAAAACAGGGAAAGCAGGGGGCAGGTTGTGTTGATAAGAGAAGTGAACTCAATGTACATAGAATCCTCCCTTTCTATACCCTAACCATACCTCCTCTCCTTCCCTCTCTCTTTCTCTCCCTCCCTCCCCCCTCTCCTCCATGTGCTCCCATAACATGCTCTCCTCCAGTCTCACCCCTGCCTGTGGGCCTTTGACCCAGAGCCCTCTACTTGTGTGTGGGCATCCTGCTCCAATAGAGCCCCAGGCTTCTCGGCCTAGCTGGAGACTCTAACAAGGCACCTCGACGAAAGCGGTGATGATGCCATTCCAACTTTGTTGATTTAGATTTTAAAAGAACACTCAACTTACACTTTCCTCCGAGAGATGCTGAATATCTCTCCCACATCTCTCTTTCTAGGAAGCATCTGTTAACAGCATTAGGGATCTTAAAGGGAGAATAGCTGCAGGCCTTGGGGCTCAAATGTAAATCATCTGTGAACTAGTATGACTCAAACCCAAGACGATAAGAAGTGTAGGTGGCTTGGCTCCCTGGCAGGCTGCTGAGACTGTGTGTGGTGTGTTTGTGTGTGCCTGTGTGTGTGTGTGTCTGTGTGTGTGTGTGTGTGGTGTGTGTGTGTGTGTCTGTGTGTGTGTGTGTGTGTGTGTGTGTGTGTGTGTGTCTGTGTGTCTGTGTGTGTGTGTGTGGTGTGTGTGTGTGTGTGTGTGTGTGTGTGTGTGTGTGTGTGTGTGTGTGTGTGTGTCTGTGTGTGTGTGCATCTGTGTGTGTGTGTGTGTGTCTGTGTGTGTGTGTGGTGTGTGTGTGTGTGTGTGTCTGCGTGTGTGTTGTGTGTGTGTGTGTGTGTCTGTGTGTCTGTGTGTGTGTGTGTGTGTGTGTGTGTGTCTGTGTGTCTGTGTGTGTGTGTGTGTGTGTGTGTGTGTGTGTGTGTGTGTGTGTGTGTCTGTGTGTGTATGTGTATGTGTGTGTGTGGCGCATGTGTGTGTGGTGTGTATGTGTGTGTGTCTATGTGTGTGTGTGTGTGTCTGTCAGTGTGTGTATGTCTGTGTGTGTCTGTGTGTGTGTGTGTGTGTGTGTGTGTGTCTGTGTGTGTGTGTGTATGTGTGCTGTTAATTACATTTTTTGGTTGTTTTCATGAGAGAAAACAGTGCCGCTTTTCAGTTATTAAAAAAGGATGAATGTTAAATCTGTGAATGGTGTGTGTGGGCTAGTTTCTGCAGCCAAGCAGTTGTTTCCTTCTTGTTGCCCAGGTAACCAAGGGAGACCTGCTATAAAAAGTCAAGCTGCCTCCCTGTCTGACTGACTGTCTGTCTGATTGTCTGTCTGTATTTCTGTGTATGTCTGTCTGTCTGTCTGTCAAGACTCAGACATTTAACCGTGACGGGCCAATGTACTGTTCCGTAAGCCAACTTTCAGTGTACCCTTTGCATTCACAGAGCTGCCCAGTTAAATGAAAGAATATGTTATCTTTGTGTCTGTGCCTCAAGGAACTTCCCACTGATAGTAGATATAACTCCTATCGGATATTGTGTCAGAAGCCAGTGTGACTCATAGCTCGTATATGTACTGTATGCGATTGCTTGGTAGAGAGGTAATCTCTTGAACTATTCTCTGTGTCGTGAATCGGGCTAGAGAAGACACAGTAGCCTGTAGTTAATAATGACCTCAGTGGATGCTGTCCACTACATGAGGCAATGTGTGTGTGTGTGTGTGTGTGTGTGTGTGTGTGTGTGTGTGTGTGTGTGTGTGTGTGTGTGTGTGTGTGTGTGTGTGTGTCTGTTTCAGCCCACTTGTGGTAACAGGCAGGCAAACTACCCAGTGGGCACAGATGTCAATTCAACATCTATTCCACGTTGGATCAACGCAATTTATTTGACATAACGTGGAAACACCGTTGATTCAACCAGTGTGTGCCCAGTGGGCATTGACTTTGCTCTGGCCTGGGGTGGTCAGTGGTGCTAAGGGCTTTGTGTGTGTGTGTGTGTTTCTGTGTGTGTGTGTGCCTGTGCGTGTGTGTGTGCGCGTGTGTTTGTGTGTGTTTGTTTGTGTGTGTGTGTGTGTGTTTCTGTGTGTGTGTGTGTAGTGTGTGTGTGTGTGTGTGTGTGTGTGTGTGTGTGTGTGTGTGTGTGCGGATAATGCAGGTGGCCAGGGGTATCAAAGGAGAGATCTGGCCACTCAAAGCTGAAGCCATAGTTTACTAGGGCTTTCAAACAGCGATGTCATGGTTGGACACCAATGTTAACTGGTGACTGGTGTGGATCACAGTATAAGGCTTGGATCCATTTTAGAGCAACATAATTATTTGTTTGGATGTGTAGACCTGCCTCTTCCCTTGTTGTGAGTTCAGTGTCTTGTTTATGGCTGTGTCATGAGTCATGAATATTAGGTCTATCAGGTTTGTGGTCAGGCTGTGTTTTGTTGTGGCTGTTGTGGCTGTAGCCTCCCTCCCTCCAGAGCCAGGTTTGTGGTCAGGCTGTGCTGTGGTTCCCTCCCTCCCTCCCTCCCTCTCTCCAGAGTCAGATTTTGGTCAGGCTGTGCTGTGGCTCCCTCCCTCCCTCCCTCCCTCCCTCCCTCCCTCCCTCCCTCCCTCCCTCAAGAGCCAGGTTTGTGGTCAGGCTGTGCTGTGGCTCCCTCCCTCCCTCCCTCCCTCCCTCCCTCCCTCCCTCCCTCCCTCCCTCCCTCCCTCCCTCCCTCCCTCTCTCAAGAGCCAGGTTTGTGGTCAGGCTGTGCTCCAGAGCCCAGACGCAGTTGAACTTTATAGCGAGTCAAGCACCAGAAGACCCTGCCGTCTACACGGCTTAACATCACCAAACACACACACTCGCATAGTCACGCGCACGCATGCACAAACACACATAAACGTAAAAAGAAATGTACACACACACACACACACACAGTCCTCATCAGAAACTGCTACCAGTCCGCAACCCTGCAGCCTACGACATCAAAGATATTTGCCTCCTACCTAATTATTTCTCCCCCTCCCCTCTCTCTCTCTCTCTCTCTCTCTCTCTCTCTCGCCACACATGTCCTTCTTGGACACAGACCAAACCCTGGGTTTTGAGTCAGTAAATCCTTGTGATCGTAATAGTTCCACACATGGTTATGACAAATGTTCCTTGGAGAGAACACTTATTCACAGTGAATACCTGGGATGCTCTCTCTACAAAATGACAGTGAATACCTGGGATGCTCTCTCTACAAAATGACAGTGAATACCTGGGATATTCTCTCTAGAATATGACAGGTTTATCCTGATGAGAACACGTACAGAGAGTTTCCTGCCACTATAACCCTCTGATGAGTACATATACAGAGAGTTTCCTGCTACTATAACCCTCTCCATCTCGTTTACTCCTCTACTTGTGATGCTGTCCTGGGGCTCTGTGGGGTCTGTTTGTGTTTGTGAACAGAGCCCCAGGACCAGCTTGCTTTGGGGACTCTTCTCCAGGTTCATCTCTTTGTAGGTGATGGCTTTGTTATAGAAGGTTTGGGAATCCTTTTAGGTGGTTGTGGAATTTAACGGCTCTTTTCTGGATTTTGATCATTAGCGGATATTGGCAAAATTCTGCTCTTCATGCATTATTTGGTGTTTTACGTTGTACACTGAGGATATTTGGTGTTGGTCCCATTTTGTGAAATCTTTGTTCGTGAGTGGACCCCAGACCTCACAACCATAAAGATCAATGGTTCTGTAACTGATTAAAGTTTTTTTAGCCAGATCCTAATTGGTAAGTCGAATTTGATGTTCCTTTTGATGGCATAGAAGGCCCTTCTTGCCTCGTCTCTCAGATCGTTCACAGCTTTGTGGAAGCTACCTGTGGCGCTGATGTTTAGGCCGAGGTATGTATAGTTTTTTGTGTGCTCTAGGGCAACGGTGTCTAGATGGAATTTGTATTTGTGGTCCTGTTTGTTTGTTTGTCAATTAGGGTGTGCAGGGTGAATACGTGGTCTGTCGTACGGTAATTTGGTAAAAAGCCAATTTGACATTTGCTCAGTATATTTGTTTCAGTGAGGAAGTGTACGAGTCTGCTGTCAATGATAATGCAGAGGGTTTTCCCAAGGTTACTGTTGATGCATATCCCACTGTATTTATTGGGGTCAAATTTGTCTCCACTTTTGTTATTGGGGTGATCAGTCCTTAGTTCCAAATCGCTATCTCTCTCTCCCCATCTCCTCTGCTCACCATACCCCCACCTTAGGGTATTAATAGCTGTACTAATTGTGTAGAATGGTCATTTAGCCAAGAGAGTGAGAGAGAGAGAGAGACAGAGACACAGAGAGAGATAGAGAGATAGAGAGAGAGAGAACATTAATAAAATGTCTCCCAATTAACTTAACTTTGAAACCTTGGCTGCCATCTCTCTGTACTAAAATGTTCCCCCTATCATCCCCGGGTTGGAGGTCTGGCACAGGAAGACCAATCATAACGCAGCACCTGGAGCCACAGACCAATGAGATTGGAGCACCCACGCACCTCCCCGTTGTGTCTACGTGGTAACGCAAACCAGATGCAGGCAGGAGTGTAGACACACACAAAAGTAATCTATCTCTTAAGTGAGTATGTGATGATCTAACTAATTACTCTGTCTTTGTGTAGAGAAGTATTTTTGACACATTCTATTGATGTGGATAAACAGCTTTAGCTTTGCCATATTGAGGACTGCCGCACCTTTGAGACTGAAATTATCATCACGGACTGTAGAGACTTGTTCTCACCCTCTCCAATATTTCAAAGGCTTTCTGGAGATTTGTTTTAGTCGAAATGACAGTCTTTGGAAGCTGAGAGAGCGATGTGAGTGGAATTGTGTAACTGAATGTTAAACCACTCTCTATGTTGATCATTCCACATACTGGAGCTTATGCTGTTTCCACACAGATTTGTTCAAACACATTATTTTTCATGATGTAGCCTGTAAATGTTTTGTTTTTGTTATTAATAAATAATCATTAATAAAAAGCCACTCTAAAATGTGCAGTTCTGTCACACAACACAATGCCACAGATGTCTCAATTTGAGGGAGCGTGCAATTCAATAAAATGTATTTACAAAGCTCTTTTTACAACAGCAGTTGTCACAAACTGCTTATACAGAAT
This sequence comes from Coregonus clupeaformis, assembly GCF_020615455.1. NCBI lineage: Eukaryota > Metazoa > Chordata > Actinopteri > Salmoniformes > Salmonidae > Coregonus > Coregonus clupeaformis. The sequence continues at coordinate 9,943,706 of NC_059192.1, forward strand.
CAGAGCCTAAAATCCCAGAGACCAAACAATGCACATGTAAAGGCACGGTTGCTAGGAAAATCTCCCTAGAAAGGCAGGAACCTAGAAAGAAACCTAGAGAGGAACCAGACTCTGAAGGGGTGGCCAGTCCTCTTCTGGCTGTGCCGGGTGGAGATTATAAGAGTACATGGCCATTAAGGCCAGATCATTCTTCAAGATGTTCAAGCGTTGATAAAAGACCAGCAGGGTCAAATAATAATCAGCACACCAAGCATTTAGAGGTCGAAACAGCATATACAGGGTATACGGGGGGGGCGCAGGCAGAACTGCAGAAACTGGGTCAGCAGCACGACCAGGTGGACTAGGGACGGGGACAGCCAGGAGTCGTCAGGCCAGGTAGTCCTGAGGCATGTTCCTATGGCTCAATGCTTCTGGGAGGGGCGAGAGAGAGAGATGGGAGAATTAGAGGGAGCATATCTAAGATCACAAAGGACACCAGGTAAGACAGGATAATTATACCAGATATAACAGACTGACCCTAGCCCCCAGGGAGAACCAACCAGGATGTAACCCCACCCACTTTGGCTACACTCAATCATAGGACCTACTGAAGAGATGAGTCTTCAGTAAAGAAGGTTGAGACCAAGTCTGTATCTCTCACATGGATCGGCAGACCATTGCATAAACATTTAGCTATATAGGAGAAAGCCCTGCCTCCAGCTGTTTGCTCAGAATTCTATCAAAAATAAGGAGGCCTGCATCTTGTGACCGTAGCGTACATGTAGATATGTATGGCAGAACCAAATCGGCGAAATAGGTAGGAGCAAGTCCATGCAATGCTTTGTAGGTTAGAAGGATAACCTTGAAATCAGCCCTAGCTTTAACAGGAAGCCAGTGTAGGGAGTTTAGCTCTGGGGTAATATAATAACAATTGTGGGTTCTAGTCAAGATTCTAGCAGCCGTATTTAGCACTAGCTGAAGTTTATGTAGTGCCTTTTCCGGTTAGCCGGAGATTAGAGCATTGCAGTAGTCTAATCTTGAAGTGACGAAAGCATAGATTAGCTTTTCTGCATCAAATGTGGACAAAAGCTATACATCCTGTAGCTATATATTATATATCATCTATCTATATATCCTGTAGCTATATATTATATATCCTGTAGCTATATATCCTGTAGCTATATTTTATAAAACCTGTAGCTATATATCCTGTAGCTATATTTTATATATCCTGTAGCTATGAATCCTGTAGCTATATACAGTGGGGGAAAAAAGTATTTAGTCAGCCACCAATTGTGCAAGTTCTCCCACTTAAAAAGATGAGAGAGGCCTGTAATCTTCATCATAGGTACACGTCAACTATGACAGACAAAATGAGAAAAAGAAATCCAGAGAATCACATTGTAGGATTTTTAATGAATCTATTTGCAAATTATGGTAGAAAATAAGTATTTGGTCAATAACAAAAGTTTCTCAATACTTTGTTATATACCCTTTGTTGGCAATGACACAGGTCAAACGTTTTCTGTAAGTCTTCACAAGGTTTTCACACACTGTTGCTGGTATTTTGGCCCATTCCTCCATGCAGATCTCCTCTAGAGCAGTGATGTTTTGGGGCTGTTGCTGGGCAACACAGACTTTCAACTCCCTCCAAAGATTTTCTATGGGGTTGAGATCTGGAGACTGGCTAGGCCACTCCGGGACCTTGAAATGCTTCTTACGAAGCTACTCCTTCGTTGCCCGGGCGGTGTGTTTGGGATCATTGTCATGCTGAAAGACCCAGCCACGTTTCATCTTCAATGCCCTTGCTGATGGAAGGAGGTTTTCACTCAAAATCTCATGATACATGACCCCATTCATTCTTTCCTTTACACGGATCAGTCGTCCTGGTCCCTTTGCAGAAAAACAGCCCCAAAGCATGATGTTTCCATCCCCATGCTTCACAGTAGGTATGGTGTTCTTTGGATGCAACTCAGCATTCTTTGTCCTCCAAACACGACGAGTTGAGTTTTTACCAAAAAGTTACATTTTGGTTTCATCTGACCACATGACATTCTCCAAATCCTCTTCTGGATCATCCAAATGCACTCTAGCAAACTTCAGACGGGCCTGGACATGTACTGGCTTAAGCAGGGGGACACGTCTGGCACTGCAGGATTTGAGTCCCTGGCGGCGTAGTGTGTTACTGATGGTAGGCTTTGTTACTTTGGTTCCAGCTCTCTGCAGGTCATTCACTAGGTCCCCCCGTGTGGTTCTGGGATTTTTGCTCACCGTTCTTGTGATCATTTTGACCCCACGGGGTGAGATCTTGCGTGGAGCCCCAGATCGAGGGAGATTATCAGTGGTCTTGTATGTCTTCCATTTCCTAATAATTGCTCCCACAGTTGATTTCTTCAAACCAAGCTGCTTACCTATTGCATATTCATCCTTCCCACCCTGGTGCAGGTCTACAATTGTGTTTATGGTGTCCTTTGACAGCTCTTTGGTCTTGGCCATAGTGGAGTTTGGAGTGTGACTGCTTGAGGTTGTGGACAGGTGTCTTTTATACTGATAACAAGTTCAAACAGGTGCCATTAATACAGGTAACGAGTGGAGGACAGAGGAGCCTCTTAAAAAAGAAGTTACAGGTCTGTGAGAGCCAGAACTCTTGCTTGTTTGTAGGTGACCAAATACATATTTTCCACCATAATTTGCGAATAAATTCATAAAAAATCCTACAATGTGATTTTCTGGATTTTTTTATTCTCAATTTGTCTGTCATAGTTGACGTGTACCTATGATGAAAATTACAGGCCTCTCTCATCTTTTTAAGTGGGAGAACTTTCACAATTGGTGGCTGACTAAATACTTTTTTCCCCCACTGTATTATATAACCTGTAGCTATATATCCTGTAGCTATATATCCTGTAGCTATATATCCTGCAGCTATATATGCTGTAGCTATATATCCTGTAGCTTTAAATGCTTTAGCCATATATTATTTATCCTGTAGCTATATATTATATATCCTGTAGCTATATATTATATATCCTGTAGCTTTATAGGCTGTAGCTATATATTATATAACCTGTAGCTATATATCCTGTAGCTATATATCATGTAGCTATATTTTATATATCCTGTAGCTATATTTTATATATCCTGTAGCTATATATCCTGTAGCTATATATTATATAACCTATAGCTATATATTATATATCCTGTAGCTTTATATTATATATCCTGTAGCTTTATATGCTGTAGCTATATATTATATATCCTATAGCTATATATTATATATCCTGTAGCTATATATGCTGTAGCTATATATTATATATCCTGTAGCTATATATTATATATCCTGTAGCTATATATTATATATACTGTAGCTCTATATGCTGTAGCTATATATTATATATCCTGTAGCTATATATTATATATCCTGTAGCTATATATTATATATCCTGTAGCTATATATTATATATCCTGTAGCTACATATTATATATCCTGTAGCTGTATATTATATATCCTGTAGCTATATATGCTGTAGCTATATATTCTATATCCTGTAGCTATATATTCTATATCCTGTAGCTATATATTCTATATCCTGTAGCTATATATTCTATATCCTGTAGCTATATATTCTATATACTGTAGCTATATATTCTATATCCTGTAGCTATATATTCTATATTCTGTAGCTATATTTTCTATATAATGTAGCTATATATTATATATCCTGTAGCTATATATTATATATCCTGTAGCTATATATTCTATATCCTGTAGCTATATATTCTATATACTGTAGCTATATATTCTATATCCTGTAGCTATATATTATATATCCTGTAGCTATATATTCTAAATCCTGTAGCTATATATTCTATATCCTGTAGCTATATATTCTATATCCTGTAGCTCTATATCCTGTAGCTATATATTCTATATCCTGTAGCTATATATTCTATGTCCTGTAGCTATATATTCTATATCCTGTAGCTATATATTCTATATCCTGTAGCTATATATTCTATATCCTGTAGCTATATATTCTATATGCTGTAGCTATATATTCTATATCCTGTAGCTATATATTCTATATCCTGTAGCTATATATTCTATATCCTGTAGCTATATATTCCATATCCTGTAGCTATATATTCTATATCCTGTAGCTATATATTATATATCCTGTAGCTATATATTCTATATCATGTAGCTATATATTCTATATCCTGTAGCTATATATTCTATATCCTGTAGCTATATATTCTATATCCTGTAGCTATATATTCTATATCCTGCAGCTATATATTCTATATCCTGTAGCTATATATTATATATCCTGTAGCTATATATTCTATATCCTGTAGCTATATATTCTATATCCTGTAGCTATATATTCTATATCCTGTAGCTATATATTCTATATACTGTAGCTATATATTCTATACATATGTGGTAAGTCCTTCAAGACTGTTAGAAAAGCATTTCAGGTGAAGCTGGTTGAAAGAATGCCAAGATTGTGCAAAGCTGTCATCAATACAAAGGGTGGCTATTTGAAGAATCTCAAATCTCAAATATATTTTGATTTGTTTAACACTTTTTTGGTTACTACATGATTCCATATGTGTTATTTCATAGTTTTGATGTCTTCACTATTGTTCTACAATGTAGAAAATAAAAAAGAAAGAAAGAAAAACCCTTGAATGAGTAGGTGTATCCAAACTTTTGACTGGTACTGTATATCCTGTTGCTATATGTCTGTAGCTATATATCCTGTAGCTATATGTCCTGTGGCTATATATCCTGTAGCTATATATCCTGTAGTGATATATCCTGTAGCTATATATCCTGTAGCTATATATCCTATAGCTGTATATCCTGTAGCTGTATATCCTGTAGCTATATATCCTGTAGCTCTATATCATGTAGCTATATATCCTGTAGCTGTATATCCTGTAGCTATATATCCTGTAGCTATATATCCTGCAGCTATATATCCTGTAGCTGTATATCCTGTAGCTATATATCCTGTAGCTATATATCCTGTAGCTATATATCCTGTAGCTCTATATCATGTAGCTATATATCCTGTAGCTGTATATCCTGTAGCTATATATCCTGTAGCTCTATATCATGTAGCTATATATCCTGTAGCTGTATATCCTGTAGCTATATATCCTGTAGCTATATATCCTGCAGCTATATATCCTGTAGCTGTATATCCTGTAGCTATATAACCTGTAGCTGTATACCCTGTAGCTATATATCCTGTAGCTATATATCCTGTAGCTGTATATCCTGCAGCTATATATCCTGAAGCTGTATATCCTGTAGCTATAAATCCTGTATTTATATATCATGTAGCTATATATCCTGCAGCTATATATCATGTAGCTATATATCCTGTAGCTATATATCCTGTAGCTATATATGCTGTAGCCATACATTATATATCCTGTAGCTATATAATATATATCCTGTAGCTATATATTATATATCCTGTAGCTATATATCCTGTAGCTATATATCCTGTAGCTGTATATCCTGTAGCTATATATCCTGTAGCTGTATATCCTGCAGCTGTATACCCTGTAGCTGTATACCCTGTAGCTATATATCCTGTAGCTATATATCCTGTAGCTGTATATCCTGCAGCTATATATCATGTAGCTATATATCCTGTAGCTATATATCCTGTAGCTATATATCATGTAGCTATATATCCTGTAGCTATATATCCTGTAGCTATAAATCCTGCAGCTATATATCCTGCAGCTATATATCCTGTAGCTATATATCCTGTAGCTATATATCATGTAGCTATATATCGTGTAGCTATATATCCTGTAGCTATATATCATGTAGCTATATATCCTGTAGCTATATATCCTGTAGCTATATATCATGTAGCTATATATCCTGTAGCTATATATCCTGTAGCTATATATCCTGCAGCTATATATCCTGCAGCTATATATCCTGTAGCTATATATCCTGTAGCTATATATCATGTAGCTATATATCGTGTAGCTATATATCATGTAGCTATATATCATGTAGCTATATATCCTGTAGCTGTATATCATGTAGCTATATATCATGTAGCTATATATCCTGTAGCTATACTTCCTGTAGCTGTATATCCTGTAGCTGTATATCGTATATATCCTGTAGCTATATATCCTGCAGCTGTAAATCCTGTAGCTGTATATCCTGTAGCTGTATATCCTGCAGCTATATATCATGTAGCTATACATCCTGCACCTATATATCCTGCACCTATATATCCTGTAGCTGTATATCCTGTAGCTATATATCCTGTAGCTATATTTCCTGTAGCTGTATATCCTGTAGCTATATATCCTGTAGCTATATATCCTGTAGCTTTATATCCCGTAGCTATATTTCCTGTAGCTGTATATCCTGTAGCTGTATATCCTGTAGCTATATATCCTGTAGCTGTATATCATGTAGCTATATATCCTGTAGCTGTATATCCTGTAGCTATATATCCTTTAGCTGTATATCCTGTAGCTGTACATCCTGTAGCTATATATCCTGTAGCTGTATGTCATGTAGCTATATATCCTGTAGCTGTATATCCTGCAGCTGTATATCCTGCAGCTATATATCATGTAGCTATATATCCTGCAGCTATATATCCTGTAGCTCTATATCATGTAGCTATATATCCTGTAGCTGTATATCCTGTAGCTATATATCCTGCAGCTATATATCATGTAGCTATATATCCTGTAGCTATATATCCTGTAGCTGTATATCCTGCAGCTATATATCATGTAGCTATATATCCTGCAGCTATATATCATGTAGCTATATATCCTGTAGCTATATATCCTATAGCTGTATATCCTGTAGCTGTATATCCTGCAGCTATATATCATGTAGCTATATATCCTGTAGCTATATATCCTGTAGCTGTATATCCTGCAGCTGTATATCCTGTAGCTGTATTTCCTGTAGCTGTATATCCTGTAGCTGTATATCCTGTAGCTATTGTGACGTCACGAGAGGCTATACAGCTTTCAGCGGGATTGCTCAAGTAGTGCAAGGAGACAAGGTTCAAACAAAACAAGGATTTTATTATAGGTCTTGGGAAATTAACGAAAATATAACAAAATTCTGTTCTCTTGTGGCTCTTTAAGGGTTAACAGTTCAGGGATGTCTCTTCCACATCCAAAATCATAATTCTCACTACGCTCAGATAACTTTTCCCCCAGCCTTACTGTAGTCCACGTTGCAGCTAGTGGCCAACCCAGCAAAAAGTCCTTCCAAATGTCTCTCACGTATTTCCACAGGTGCATATATCCAAAGGTGAGTATTTCCCAAAGGTAAGTATCTCCAAATCCTTATATTCCTCATGGAAGTGGACGTGCAGCACTCTTGTTCTCCAGAGAGCCCAGGTTGGAGACTGTGTCTCTTCCCTTCCCAAACCTTCAGCTCATCAGCTCCTCATTTGTTTCAGCTGCGTGGGAAGATTGGCCATAGAGGGGTGGAGTTCCCGACCATACCAGCAGATGGAGCCATAGCTGTCTGGGTTTGCAGCCACCTCAGGGGGATGTAACGTCCCTCCAGGACACAGCCTCTCGTGACATCACACATCCCCCTCCTCGGGACCGACGTCCTCGTCGGGGTAAAGGTAGCGAAGAAGGCATCACGCCGGGAGAGGGCGTCCGCATTGCCGTGGTGCTTGCCAGCCTGCTCTCTCTTCAACTCCTCCACCTCTAGGACCAGGGACTCAGCCTCCTGTTGTCTCTCCTTGAGTTTCTTACTGAACGCATCAGCCTTGGTTTTAGCAGAGTTTAGCTTCTGTTGAGCAGCTTTCAGTTCCTTCTCTCTCTCTGCCTCCGCATTCTTCATCTTGTTCTCCAACACCTTGTACTTCTCCTCTGCCTTCTTCTGGACCTCCTTACTACTGCGCAGGGTCTCCTCACACTCCTCGATGGTCCTGCGCAGCCTCTCCAGCTCCTCCTGTTGCTTAGGGAAGGAGCTCTGTTGGAGTTTAGCCTGGAGGATATCTAACTCTTCTGTCTTCATGTCTAACTGTTGCTTTAACAAACGATACCTCTCAGCGGTCCCCTTCAGACCAGACAGTTCTTTGTCCAGATTCTGTAGCTCCGTCTCTGTGTCGGTCTGGGCACCTGCCATCCCTATCAGAGCCCGGGCGGGAGTGAGTAACTCGGAGGATTGCACCGGAGCCTTCCCAGGATGAGTCTTGCCTCTCCGTTTCCGAGGTACTCGGGTTATCCCTCTCCTGAGACTCTCTCCAGAGTGGGTAAAAGGCTGGGCAGTCTCGTCCAATTAGGACAGGGACGGGGAGGGAATCAACCACCCCCGCCGTCGTGTGTATGGTTCCCCGTGTGCTGGTCATTGTAAGTTCAGTAATGGGGTATTCTCTGGTGTCCCCATGGACACAGGAAACTGGGAGGACTTTCCCCGGGGGTCAGACACGTTGGGCCCACCAAATCCTTACGCACCAGGGTGGCCCGGCTACCAGAATCCAGTAAGGCCTCCACATCATGGTGATTCACAGTTACCGGGCAGGTGGGGGGTCGATCTGGGCCGCCATCTACGACTCCCAAGAGCGAGGCAAAACGGTGTGTGGGTGCTGAGCTGGAGGACTCCGCAGTGGGCATAGGTTCATCGGCTGGTTTCCCACACTGCCAGGAGATATGTCCCATCTCCCCACACCGGTAACACTGTCGAGTTTCCCCCCTCCTGGTGTACTCTTCTTGGACCCGCCTGGTTTCTGGCTCCCCCTGGAGCCGGGATAAGTCCTGACGTGGCTGGGTTCGAGACCTTGGGGGTCCTTTGGACGGGTTCTTCCCATTTGTGGTGGGGGCCGCACTCCTGGGGTCTTTTCGGGAAGCATTCAGCATCTCCGCTGTGGCCTGGTACTTTTCCACAGCTTCCACGGTCAGATCAGCCGTGGTCAAGGCCTGTTGACTGATGACCCGTTTTGCCTCATAAGGCAGGGCGCGTGGGTAACGATCCACCACAACGGCCTCCACCACCGCCCTGCTGTATTCCTCTGCGGATCCAGCCATTTCCTTGCGATTCGGACAAGTTCATGCATCTGCGCCCGAGGAGGTTGGTCTGGTTGGAAGGTCCAGCTGTGAAAGCGCTGGGCCATACCAAACTTTGTGAGTCCATATCTGCTGAGGATCTCAGACTTCAGGGCATCATAGTCAGTAACCTGGTCGGGGGCCCAGGTCCCGGACAGCATTCAGCGATTCCCCGGTTCGAAAGGGGGCTAACAGACCAACCCACTGTTGCTTGGGCCAGGCTTCCCTAGTGGCCGTGGCCTCAAATGCATGCAGGTATGCCTCAATGTCATCGGTAGCTCCCATCTTAGATATAAAGTCACTTGCCTTTATTGGGCGGGTATTTTGGACCACCCTCTGTCTCTGCAACTGCAATTCCTCTGCCTTCAGAAGGTTGGCTTTCTTTGCTCCTCCAAGAGAGCCACGTTTGCTTGCATCTGGGCTTGCTGGCCAGCAACAAGGGCTTTCAATATGTCCTCCATTTCAGTCGGCGGGGAGCCTACGGCCAACTTGGAAAACTGGGTGATCAAACCTTCGGTATCCTCCTCTGACATGCACTATTAACGCTTGAGCGTGCCCGTATTCTCCACCATCTGTGACGTCACGAGAGGCTATACAGCTTTCAGCGGGATTGCTCAAGTAGTGCAAGGAGACAAGGTTCAAACAAAACAAGGATTTTATTATAGGTCTTGGGAAATTAACGAAAATATAACAAAATTCTGTTCTCTTGTGGCTCTTTAAGGGTTAACAGTTCAGGGATGTCTCTTCCACATCCAAAATCATAATTCTCACTCGCTCAGATAACTTTTCCCCAGCCTTACTGTAGTCCACGTTGCAGCTAGTGGCCAACCCAGCAAAAAGTCCTTCCAAATGTCTCTCACGTATTTCCACAGGTGCATATATCCAAAGGTGAGTATTTCCCAAGGTAAGTATCTCCAAATCCTTATATTCCTCATGGAAGTGGACGTGCAGCACTCTTGTTCTCCAGAGAGCCCAGGTTGGAGACTGTGTCTCTTCCCTTCCCAAACCTTCAGCTCATCAGCTCCTCATTTGTTTCAGCTGCGTGGGAAGATTGGCCATAGAGGGGTGGAGTTCCCGACCATACCAGCAGATGGAGCCATAGCTGTCTGGGTTTGCAGCCACCTCAGGGGGATGTAACGTCCCTCCAGGACACAGCCTCTCGTGACATCACACTATATATCCTGTAGCTGTATATCCTGCAGCTGTATATCCTGTAGCTATATATCCTGTAGCTGTATATCCTGTAGCTGTATATCCTGCAGGTGTATATCCTGCAGCTATATATCATGTAGCTGTATATCCTGTAGCTATATATCCTGCAGCTATATATCATGTAGCTGTATATCCTGTAGCTGTATATCCTGTAGCTATATATCCTGTAGCTATATATCCTGTAGCTATATATCCTGTATCTATATATCCTGTAGCTATATATCCTGTAGCTATATATCCTGTAGCTATATGTCCTGTAGCTGTATATCCTGTAGCTATATATCCTGTAGCTATATATCCTGTAGCTGTATATCCTGCAGCTATATATCATGTAGCTATATATCCTGCAGCTATATATCATGTAGCTATATATCCTGCAGCTATAAATCATGTAGCTATGTATCCTGTAGCTATATATCCTGTAGCTATATATCCTGTAGCTATATATCCTGTAGCTATATATCATGTAGCTATATATCCTGCAGCTATATATCCTGTAGCTATATATCATGTAGCTATATATCATGTAGCTATATATCCTGTAGCTGTATATCCTGCAGCTATATATCCTGTAGCTATATATCCTGTAGCTATATATCATGTAGCTATATATCCTGCAGCTATATATCATGTAGCTATATATCCTGTAGCTATATATCCTGTAGCTGTATATCCTGTAGCTATATATCCTGTAGCTATATATCCTGTAGCTATATATCCTGTAGCTATATATCATGTAGCTATATATCATGTAGCTATATATCCTGTAACTATTTATCATGTAGCTATTTATCATGTAGCTATATATCCTGTAGCTATATATCGTGTAGCTATATATCATGTAGCTATATATCCTGTAGCTATATATCCTGTAGCTATATATCCTGTAGCTATATATCCTGTAGCTGTGTATGCTGTGGCTAATTGGAAAAGCAGAGCTAACAGAGCCCCAGGCCATCTCTCTCCCCCTCGCTCTGCCTCTCCCTTTTTCACTCTCTCTCACTCGCTCTCGTTCTCTGTTTCTCTCTTTCTCTCTCTTGGTGAGTTTCAGATTACTTTTTTAGTCCTCCAGGGCTAAGCTGAGATATGGATGTTGTGTGTGTGTGTGTGTGTGTGTGTGTTTGTATGTGTGTGTTTTTTTATTAGGGTAAGTCACCCAACACAGAAGACGAGAGCTGAAAGACCTGCACTCGGCGGTATAACCATGCTGCACACTTGTGAAGAGTTAAGTAGGAAAACATGGATCATGTCGTGCTGAGGAGACCTTAGAGGAGTACTCTTCGTAAGGAAGAGAGCTGAGAATGCCCAGAGGGCGGGCGAGTGGCTCCTTATCATGAGGGGAGGGGCTCACCTCATTAGCCACTCGACCTGTCTTGTCCCCAACAGACCTGTGTGATTGGTTCTTCGAGCTTCTGAGATTCAGGTGAATCCCACATGTGAGATATCGAAACAAGTAATTGAAAGAGAGAAACCTCTTCTACACAAGCTTCCTCCCTTCTTATGAAGAATCCTAAGGTTGTCTGAGTTTCCAAGAGGCCTGTCAGTAAATCCTTGAGCTTAGTGGGAATCCTGTGTTAATTGGGATTCACCTCGGAAAAAGACGGATTTTGGAAATCTGGCATTTTAGTCCTGGAAGCAGAAGTCTGGTCTGACAAAGCAGGAGTTCTTTACGACTAAGCACATTAAATATAACCCTGGCACATTCCATTTTCCTGGAACGCGTTGGAACAGAGACCAATCCACACACACATGTTTTGTGTGTGTGTGTGTGAGAGAGAAGGAGACACAGTGGGATGGAAATGAGTTTATCAGTATCCAGGGATGTTGCCTCTATATTTCCTTCAGACATGCTGTGGGGCGGCTGTAAAACTACACATATCCACCTAGCTACTTTACAGTATGAGCCACGTTGTCCAAGGTGCTGTCTGTTGGCCATGTTTGCCTAGCATCATATCTGATGATTCAACTTTTTTTTTTTTGGCTGGTTGAAATAAAAACCAAAATAGGGCCATACATCTTTGACTCTGAAACAGTCTTGTATAAGTTTCTCGAAACATCTCGGCTGAATCAACCACCTACTGTGAGAATCCCTCTCTCTCCCTCTCTCTCCCTCTCTCTCTCTCTCTCTCTCTCTCTCTCTCTCTCTCTCTCTCTCTCTCTCTCTCTCTGTCTCTCTCTCTCTCTCCCTCTCTCTCTCTCTCTCTCTCTCTCTCTCTCTCTCTCTCTCTCATTCTCTCTCTCTCTCTCTCTCTCTCTCTCTCTCTCTCTCTCTCTCTCTCTCTCTCTCTCTCTCTCTCTCTCTCTTATTCTCTCTCTCTCTCTCTCTCTCTCTCTCTCTCTCTCTCTCTCTCTCTCTCTCTCTCTCTCTCTCTCTCTCTCTCTCTCTCTCTCTCACTCCTCGTGTGTGTTTGTGGTTGTGGTTGTGAGTGTGGGTGCCCTTCGGAAAGTATTCAGACCGCTTGACTTTTTCTACATTTTGTTACGTTACAGCCTTATTCTAAAATGGATTAAATAAAACAATTTCCTCAGCAATCTACACACAATACCCCATAATGACAAAGTGAAAACAGGTTTTTGGAAATGTTTGCAATTTAAAAAAAATACAAACAGAAATACCTTAGTTACATAAGTACTCAAACCCTTTGCTATGAGACTCGAAATTGAGCTCAGGTGCATCCATTGATCATCCTTGAGATGTTTCTACAACTTGATTGGAGTCCACCTGTGGTAAACTCGCTCCCCATCCATCCTGACAGAGCTTGAGATAATCTGCAGAGAAGAATGGGTGAAACTCCCCAAATACAGGTGTGCCAAGCTTGTAGCGTCATATCCCAAGAAGACTTGAGGCTGTAATCGCTGCCAAAGGTGCTTTAACAAAATACTGAGTAAAGGGTCTGAATACTTACGCAAATGTGATATTTAAGTTTTTGCCTTGTCATTATGGGGTATTGTGTGTAGATTGATGAGGAACAAAATATATGTAATGAATTTTAGAATATGGCTGTAACATAGTAAAATCTGGAAAACGTCAAGCGGTCTGAATACTTTCCGAAGGCAATGTGTGTGTGTGTGTGTGTGTGTGTGTGTGTGTGTGTTTGCCTGTGTGTGTGGATCGAGGGCCTGTCTCGAAGGAGATTGTTTTCTTCTCTCGTTCTCCCGTTTGTCTTCTTCTCCACTTTTGACCCACTCTGAGGAAGAGGGAAAAGGAGGGATAGAAGGTTTGAGTTTTCTGCTTCGTTACGAGAGAGAGGATGAGATACAGAGGGGGAAAGAGAAAGACAGAGAAGGAAGCAGAAGAAGAAGAAGAAGAAGAAGAAGAAGAAGAAGAAGAAGAAGAAGAAGAAGAAGAAGAAGAAGAAGAAGAAGAAGAAGAAGAAGAAGAAGAAGAAGAAGAAGAAGAAGAAGAAGAAGAAGAAGAAGGGGAGAGAGGGATAGACCAAGAGGCAGAAAGAGAGAGATAATATAAAAAGAGAGAGATGATATAGAAAGAGAGAGATGGTATAGTAAGAGAGAGATAATATAAAAAGAGAGAGATGATATAGAAAGAGAGAGATGATATAGTAAGAGAGAGATGATATAGTAAGAGAGAGATGATATAGAAAGAGAGAGATGATATAGTAAGAGAGAGATGATATAGAAAGAGAGAGATGATATAGTAAGAGAGAGATGATATAGAAAGAGAGAGATTATATAGTAAGAGAGAGATGGGGAAGAAGGGAGAGAGGGATTAAGTGTACTGCTTCTTAATGAGAGAAAGAGGTGTAGAGAGGAAAGAAAAAGCTATACGGAGGGATATATGGAGAGAGAGAGAGTAGGATTGGAGGATAGTCCCAGGAGAGAATGGCTGCATCTCTTCTCCTCTAATGAGAATGCTGGCTCTCATGCAAATGGGAATTGATCGCTGCCGCTGTGGTGTCAGGGGAAGTTCATGTTCTAACTGGAGAAGTCTTTGTGTGCTTGTGTGTGTGTGTGTTGCAAGCACAACTTTTGAACGTGTACATGATTGTTTTGTTTGTGCAGGTTTTGCATATTAATTGTATTTGAGAGTTTCTGTGTGTATTTTGGTGAAGCGTGTACAAGCATGTACACGTGTTGGTCCCAGTGGTTGAGTCATGTGTGTTAGCAGAACCAGGCTAGGTCTACATCTCCCGAGGGGCTCAGTGTGACATTTAGACAAGAGCCCTCCAATTGATCTGATCCATTCCAGAATGGACAGTCAACAAAGATCTTAATACCACAGAGAGAGATCACCGGCTTAGCTACAGCTGGTCATAGTTCCTCACCAGAGCACCTTACAGCACCGGAGTACTGCAGTCATACATGAAAACATTTCCAGGGACTGCTAGTCTTCACTTCTTCATACTATCATCACTCTAAACAGTTCCCATCCCACCATGTCTTCCTCATGAAGAGTCCCATTGATGCTCATCATAAATGCTCCCTGTTGATGCTAATCCAAAACAACTTAACAGGGTTACTGCACCACTTCAATTAAGGATTTCTGAGAGCAATTTAAGGAACACTGTCTTAAATGGGACCCTCTTATTAAGTGGATCTCTCAGTCTCCAGAGACATGCTATGGGCTGAGTGGTGAGGAGGGAGCATGTAGGGCACCATCTCGTTTTGTTTGTTAGCTTGGTTGCTAACGTAGCAGGCAGAGGGCTAGTTTTCTCACTCCATAGCCATTAGCATCCTGCTTACGCTGCTGTTAACCGCTAAGCCACCTGCTGCAGTACCTAATATGGTGGATCAAATAAAATAAAATAAAATCACATTTTATTTGCCACAAATGCCAAATACAACAGGTGTAGACCTTATAGTGAAATGCTTCCTTACAAGCCCTTAACCAACAATGCAGTTTTAAGAAAAAAAAAAAAAAAAGTGTTAAGTAAAAAATACAAATACAAAATAATGAAAGAGCAGGAGTAAAATAATATAACAGTAGGGAGGCTATATACAGGGGGTACAGGTACAGAGTCAATGTGTAATAACAGTAGTGAGGCTATATACAGGGGGTACCGGTATAGATTCAATGTGCCGGGGCACCGGTTAGTCGAGGTAATATGTACATGTGGGTAGAGTTAAAGTGACTTTCTATAGATAATAAACAGAGTAGCAGCAGCATAAAATCCACTAACCTGGTTATTAACTCACGGTTATTAACGCCAATAGCCCTGCTTGCTAGGCTTGGCAGTTGGACTGCCTCTGATCATTAACCATTAGCATCAAGCTACCACTCTTTAGCCAATAGTTCCAAATGCTAATAAGTGACTCACTCTTAGCCAACAGCCCACTCTACAGCTATTAACATCCACTAGCACTGTTAGCTATTAGCCCTACTGCTAGCCAATGAAGTGCCTGCTATTGGACAGCATGTATCCTCATTGCTGTGCACTATTGATTCACTAGTGTCACGCACAATCGGTCAATCCATCCACAGTTAATCCTTTAACACCAATGTTCATGCTGTAGTAGGCCACAAGGGGGCGACACCTCGGTGTTCTACCTAGAGTGAATCACTTACGCTAGTTAGTCGTTTTTTCAGCGCCACACAGCTCTCTCCGTGGAAATATGACTGGATTATTCTTTGAGTTCTTAGATGTGCATATCTCTCCATCACTGTGGTTCAATCTCTTTCTCTGTCTTTCCGTTGTTATGGGTGCTAGTTGCCACATTACCCTTTAGGGGCTGTTTGGGGATTTGGTGTGTGTTGATGTGTATGTGTCTATACAGCTTGGCTGACTGACAGAGTAATAAGCTGGTTGCTGTAGACAATAACTTAGAGAGAGGAAGAAAAATAAATACATACCTATAGCAATTATGATTTTCAGCTCCAGGACTAAGCAAGCCTATGCTCTCAATACAAATACCGTAAAATAGCATACCAGTATCAAAATCCAAAGCTTGTCAGGCATTTTCAGACCTCAAATGTGGTCTAATATTGAGATTAGTCCATATGCCAATGCCATCTGTTTTGTAGATCCAGCTACAGGCCTCAACCCCAATTGAATAGGATATTGAATGTATTTTATGAAACAGTACTCCAGTTCTGCAACAGTCTGTTGACCAACCACTACTCTTTTGTGTGAACCTGGTCTAAGGTCAGATATTGACAAAATGATCTTCACCCCAGATATGAACAATATTGGAATATAGGTCCTGTCCTCATCTCTTTGACTAAGACTCCTATGGCTGGATTCAATCCGTATCGCGGAAGTATCGCAAAAGATCCTCATTCAAATGTAAAGGTAATTTAAGATTAAATAAAGCCCCTAGATGCGATATCTTTAGACAGGCTCTTGTCTATCTGACAGAGGGATACTTCTGAGTTTGATAGAAGAAAAACTACTAAGAACAAATCAACTATGGATACCTGCAGAACGCAGACTTTCAGTTTTTAATTGTTTTAGAGTTTGAAGCGAGGATATCTTGATACATTCAGGGTTAAAATGGTGTGTGTGTGTTTGCACGTTTTGTGTGTGTGTATGGCAAGTGAGTTTCTAATCATAGCCATATGTGTACAGTACTGTACATAACGTCAACATGCTGCTAGCTCACCCTACCTAAACACACACACAAAGACCGCACTTCAACAGTCACCATAGAAACGGGATCGGTAACTGGGAGGAAATTAAAAGAATCAGGGGAGTTCTCCAGAGTGTAAATATTCTGTCAGACTGCATCCCGTTGTCATGGTGACTCGCAGACTGTTTACACACAACTTTATGTGTGAGTCTGTGTGTGTGTGTGTGAGAGAGAGAGAGAGAGAGAGAGAGAGAGAGAGAGAGAGAGAGAGAGAGAGAGAGAGAGAGAGAGAGAGAGAGAGAGAGACAGAGACAGAGACAGAGACAGAGACAGAGACAGAGACAGAGAGATAAATAAAAAGGAGTGGTTAGTAAAGTATTAATATCCAAAAGCAATTTATGGTTCTCAGAGAGTGCTGCTTTTTTGTTCTGTGGAATGTTTCTTGCACAGAGTTTCTTAAACTATGATTTGGGACCCAAAGTGGGCCCTGAGCATATGAGAGGTGGGTCGCAAGTTATGAATAAACATTTATAATCACACAGTATGTCTTCTTAATTTGGGTCGTTTGAGGACAGTACATTTCTCATTTGGGTCTCGAGCTGAAAAATCTTAAGAATCTCTGTTCTAGCATACTGAACATGTTTCCACAGCACTGTAGAAGTCTTTGTTGATGATTGTATTTACATTCAGTGGTTATAGACATGACAAAGATATTCACATCCTAGCTTGGTTCCATTCCCATCCCAGACTGTGGCCATATGCCCGGTCAATAGACCAGGGAAATGTATCAACATTCTGAAAATCAGAGTTCGATCTTCTCTGGCAGCTGAGACTTCCTAAGATGTTTGTGAGGATCCCTCTCCTCTCCTCTCCTCTCCTCTCCTCTCCTCTCCTCTCTCTCCTCTCCTCTCCTCTCCTCTCCCTCCTCCCCTCTCCTCTCCTCTCCCTCCCTCCTCCCTCTCCTCTCCTCTCCTCTCCTCTCCTCCTCCTCTCCTCTCCTCTCCTCTCCTCTCCTCTCCTCTCCTCTCCCTCCTCTCCTCTCCTCCTCTCCTCTCCTCTCCTCTCCTCTCCTCTCCTCTCCTCTCCTCTCCTCTCCTCTTCTTTCCTCTCCAGTGGTAAGAAACTAGCTTAGCCAACTACCTTATTTGTTCAGCATAATAGCGTGCTCACTGCCAGAACACTGAATGGAGAGAAGGGGAGAATATGAGAGGAGGCAACTTAAGCAGCTCTCGTTTTGTATTGGCTGGTTGGGCAGATTGAGGTGTAAGGGAGAACTCGATTCAGACGTGTGTGTCTGTGTGTGTGTACCACCCCTGAGTTTAATCTCTCTCTGCCTCAAGTTGAAAGGTATTTTAATAAACCTAATAAAAAGATAGACCCTTTCGTTCTTTCTCCCCCACTCTCTCCCCCATAAGTATCCCTCTTTCCTGCTTACTCCAGATGAGCCAATCAGCTTCTCTCTTGAAGCAATGCCACTCACCTGGTAATAGTTAATATGATAAAACAAGGAGACATTACGGACTGGGGTTGTACATTCCTCTATTAATGACATCATCAAGAGGCAAGGTTAGGGAAGAATCTCATGATCATCTTCCTATGCTCATGAGCTTCTCTTAGACAGGTGATATTTCACCCAATATCTTCATTTCTCATGTCTTTCTTACGTGCGTGTGCCTGTATGTGTGTGCCTGTGTGCGTATTTGTGTGTGTGCACGCGCGTGTGTGTGTGTGTGTGTTAGTAGCGTGACTCTGTTGAACTCTGTGTAGTGCTTCACTCTGTTTGGTGTCATTAAGCCAGCTCCTCTCTGTTGATAATCACAACCCTCTATTAATCATGGCTGATTTTCACATTCTTTTTCTACTGACTTTTATTCACCTCAAAATTGTTATTCTCTCTCTCTCTCTCTCTCCTCTCTCTCTCTCAATTCAATTTCAATTCAATTCAATATAAGGGCTTTATTGGCATGGGAAACGTATGTTAACATTGCCAAAGCAAGTGAAGTAGATAGTAAACAAAAGTGAAATAAACAATAAAAATTAACAGTAAACATTACACTCAGATGTTCCAAAAGAATAAAGACATTTCAAATGTCACATTATAGCTATATACAGTGTTGTAACAATGTGCAGATAGTTAAAGTACACATGGGAAAAGAAATAAACATATACATACAGTGGGGGAAAAAAGTATTTAGTCAGCCACCAATTGTGCAAGTTCTCCCACTTAAAAAGATGAGAGAGGCCTGTAATTTTCATCATAGGTACACGTCAACTATGACAGACAAAATGAGGAAAAAAAATCCAGGAAATCACATTGTAGGAGTTTTTATGAATTTATTTGCAAATTATGGTGGAAAATAAGTATTTGGTCAATAACAAAAGTTACTCAATACTTTGTTATATACCCTTTGTTGGCAATGACACAGGTCAAACGTTTTCTGTAAGTCTTCACAAGGTTTTCACACACTGTTGCTGGTATTTTGGCCCATTCCTCCATGCAGATCTCCTCTAGAGCAGTGATGTTTTGGGGCTGTCGCTGGGCAACACGGACATTCAACTCCCTCCAAAGATTTTCTATGGGGTTGAGATCTGGAGACTGGCTAGGCCACTCCAGGACCTTGAAATGCTTCTACGAAGCCACTCCTTCGTTGCCCGGGCAGTGTGTTTGGGATCATTGTCATTATGAAAGACCCAGCCACGTTTCATCTTCAATGCCCTTGCTGATGGAAGGAGGTTTTCACTCAAAATCTCACGATACATGGCCCCATTCATTCTTTCCTTTACACGGATCAGTCGTCCTGGTCCCTTTGCAGAAAAACAGCCCCAAAGCATGATGTTTCCACCCCCATGCTTCACAGTAGGTATGGTGTTCTTTGGATGCAACTCAGCATTCTTTGTCCTCCAAACACGACGAGTTGAGTTTTTACCAAAAAGTTATATTTTGGTTTCATCTGACCATATGACATTCTCCCAATCCTCTTCTGGATCATCCAAATGCACTCTAGCAAACTTCAGACGGGCCTGGACATGTACTGGCTTAAGCAGGGGGACACGTCTGGCACTGCAGGATTTGAGTCCCTGGCGGCGTAGTGTGTTACTGATGGTAGGCTTTGTTACTTTGGTCCCAGCTCTCTGCAGGTCATTCACTAGGTCCCCCCGTGTGGTTCTGGGATTTTTGCTCACTGTTCTTGTGATCATTTTGACCCCACGGGGTGAGATCTTGCGTGGAGCCCCAGATCGAGGGAGATTATCAGTGGTCTTGTATGTCTTCCATTTCCTAATAATTGCTCCCACAGTTGATTTCTTCAAACCAAGAAGCTTACCTATTGCAGATTCAGTCTTCCCAGCCTGGTGCAGGTCTACAATTTTGTTTCCGGTGTCCTTTGACAGCTCTTTGGTTTTGGCCATAGTGGAGTTTGGAGTGTGACTGTTTGAGGTTGTGGACAGGTGTCTTTTATACTGATAACAAGTTCAAACAGGTGCCATTAATACAGGTAACGAGTGGAGGACAGAGGAGCCTCTTAAAGAAGAAGTTACAGGTCTGTGAGAGCCAGAAATCTTGCTTGTTTGTAGGTGACCAAATACTTATTTTCCACCATAATTTGCAAATAAATACATAAAAAATTCCTACAAGGGGATTTTCTGGATTTTTTTCTCATTTTGTCTGTCATAGTTGACGTGTACCTATGATGAAAATTACAGGCCTCTCTCATCTTTTTAAGTGGGAGAACATGCACAATTGGTGGCTGACTAAATACTTTTTTTCCCCGCTGTAAATATGGGTTGTATTTACAATGGTGTTTGTTCTTCACTGGTTGCCCTTTTCTTGTGGCAACAGGTCACAAATCTTGCTGCTGTGATGGCACACTGTGGTATTTCACCCAGTAGATAAGGGAGTTGATCAAAATTGGGTTTGTTTTCTAAGTCTTTGTGGATCTGTGTAATCTGAGGGAAATATGTGTCTCTAATATATTTCTCTCGCTCTCTCTCTCTCTCTGTCTCTCTCTCTTCTTGCTTCCTT
Organism: Coregonus clupeaformis; assembly: GCF_020615455.1. Lineage (NCBI taxonomy): Eukaryota > Metazoa > Chordata > Actinopteri > Salmoniformes > Salmonidae > Coregonus > Coregonus clupeaformis. The sequence continues at coordinate 9,964,521 of NC_059192.1, forward strand.
TCTCTGTTCCCTGTCTCTTTTTTCTCTCTCTACCCCTCTCAGAGACATATGTAACCCCTAGATTAATCATCAGGAGAGAAAGAGAGAGACAGAAAGAGAGAGAGAGAGAGAGAGAGAGAGAGAGAGAGAGAGAGAGAGAGAGAGAGAGAGAGAGAGAGAGAGAGAGAGAGAGAGAGAGAGAGAGAGAGAGAGAGAGAGAGAGAGAGAGAGAGAGAGAGAGAGTGGGGTTCTCTGGTGGCTGTCATGATTGTCATGAGATAGAGAGAGAGATAATTTGGTATAGAGCTGACCTAAACCCACTCTATTAAATTGGTCAAAACAGGAACATTTTATATATTTACATTTTACATTTTACATCTGTCTAGAAATTAATAAGGTAATTATCTCAACAGAGAAAAATGTCCTCATTGTGCCTATATCCCCCCAATAGAATCCCCATACTTTAACGATGACAGCATCTCCATTCTAGAGGGGGGGGTCAACCATTTCCAGGCCCAGGGACATGTACTAGTCTGTGGCGACCTAAATGCAAGAACTGGACAAGAACATGACACTCTCAACACACAGGGGGACAACAACATACCTGGAGGTGACAGCATTCCCTCCAAAATATGCCACCCCAGACACAACTATGACAAAACAACCAACAAAAACAGGTCACAACTCCTGCAGCTCTGTCGCACACTGGGTCGCAAATAGTCTGGGTGGCCATTTGATTAATTGTTCAGCAGTCTTATGGCTTGGGGGTAGAAGTTGTTAAGGAGCCTTTTGGTCCTAGACTTGGCGCTCTGGTACCGCTTGCCGTGCGGTAGAATAGAGAACAGTCTATGTCTTGGGTGGCTGGAGTCTTTGAAAAAATTTTGGGCCTTCTTCTGACACTGCCTGGTATAGAGGTCCTGGAGGGCAGAATCCTTGGCCCCAGTGATTTACTGCGCCGTACACACTACCCTATGTAGCGCCATATGGTCGGATGCCAAGCAGTTGCGATACCAGGCGGTGATGCATTCAGTCAGGATGCTCTCGATGGTGCAGCTGTAGAACTGTTTGAGGATCTGGGTACTCATGACAAATCTTTTCATTCTCCTGAGGGGGAATAGGCTTTGTCATGCCCTCTTCACGACTGTCTTGGTGTGTTTGGACCATGATAGTTTGTTGGTGATGTGGACAACAAGGAACTTGAAACTCTCGACCCGCTCCACTATAGCCCCGTCGATGTGAAGGGGAGCGTGTTCGGCCCTCCTTTTCCTATAGTCCACGATCAGCTCCTTTGCCTTGCTCACATTGAGGGAGAGGTTGTTATCCTCTAACCACATTGCCAAGTCTCTGACCTCCTTCCTATAGGCTATCTCATCATTGTAGGTGATCAGGCCTACCACCGTTGTGTCGTCAGCAAACTTAATGATGGTGTTGGAGTCAAGCTTGTCCACAAAGTTGTGGGTGAACAGGGAGTAACAGCAGACTTTTTCCTCAGCAAAAACAATGTACAGATGAAAAATTGGCTTTTTACCAAATTACCGTACGACAGACCACGTACACTCTGCAGACCCTAATTGACAAACAAACAAACCAAAACAAAGGCAAAGTCTTCTCATGCGTTGTTGATTTCAAAAAAGATTTTGACTCAATTTGGCATGACGGTCTGCTATACAAATTGATGGAAAGTGGTGTTGGGGAAAAACATACAACATTATTAAATCCATGTACACAAACAACAAGTGTGCTGTTACAATTAGCAAAAAACACACACATTTCTTTCCACAGGGCTGGGGTTCTCTGGTGGAGAGAGAGAGAGAGCGAGAGAGAGAGAGAGAGAGAGAGAGAGAGAGAGAGAGAGAGAGAGAGAGAGAGAGAGAGAGAGAGAGAGAGAGAGAGAGAGAGAGAGAGAGAGAGAGAGAGAGAGAGAGAGAGAGAGAACAAGATGGAACAGGAGAGAGAGCGGGAGAGAGAGGGATGGAGGAAAGGAGAGGATTGTGGTCAATGCTTTATTGATGAGACACAACAGGGAATTGAAGCACTGTCTGCCATATGCCCTCTGCTTGACAGACCAAAGCACACACAAACTGCCCCGATTCCTTCTGTTTCACTCCACCTCACCTTTCTCACATAGTAGCCTGCTGTGTCTAGCCGAGTGAATATCTTATTCATTTCTGACAAGAGAGACATGACATGTTTGACTGAACTGTACAGCTGTGATCCCCTGAACTGTCACTGTGTTGGGGGACGGGAGAAAAGGACGAGAAAGGTATCACTTACCAGCAGTATCACTCCTGAATCACACTCTATTCCTTTGTTTGTGTGTGTGTGTGTGTGTGTGTGTGTGTGTGTGTGTGTGTGTGTGTGTGTGTGTGTGTGTGTGTGTGTGTGTGTGTGTGTGATACGTGTGTGTGTGTGTGTGTGTGTGTATGTGTGTGTGTGTGTGTGTGTGTGTGTGTGTGTGCGTGATACGTGTGTGTGTGTGTGCGTGATGCATGTGTGTGTGTGCGTGCTACATGTGTGTGTGTGTGGGTGATACATGTGTGTGTGTGTGCGTGATACGTGTGTGTGTGTGTGTGTGTGTGTGTGTGTGTGTGCGTGACACATGTGTGTGTTCTTTCCAGAATCTCTTTTCTCTGGATTAAAGAGGGACTTGGCCTTTAGATTAATTATTCATTTGACTCTTTCTGACTGGAGTCTCTCTCTCTCTCTTTTCTCCCTCTCTCTCTCTGTCTTTCTCTCTCCCTCTTTTCTTCCTCTCTCTCTCTCTGTCTTTCTCTCCTCTCTCCATCTTTTCTCCCTCTCTCTCTCTGTCTTTCTCTCCTCTCTCCCTCTTTTCTCCCTCTCTCTCTCTATGTCTTTCTCTCCTCTCTCCTTCTTTTCTCCCTCTCTCTCTCTCTCTCTGTCTTTCTCTCCTCTCTCCCTCTTTTCTCCCTCTCTCTCTGTCTTTCTCTCCTCTCTCCCTCTTTTCTCCCTCTCTCTCTCTGTCTTTCTCTCCTCTCTCCCTCTTTTCTCCCTCTCTCTCTCTGTCTTTCTCTCCTCTCTCCCCTCTTTTCTCCCTCTCTCTCTCTGTCTTTCTCTCCTCTCTCCCTCTTTTCTCCCTCTCTCTCTCTGTCTTTCTCTCCTCTCTCCCTCTTTTCTCCCTCTCCCTCTCTCTCTCTCTGTCTTTCTCTCCTCTCTCCCTCTTTTCTCCCTCTCTCTCTGTCTTTCTCTCCTCTCTCCCTCTTTTCTCCCTCTCCCTCTCTCTCTCTGTCTTTCTCTCCTCTCTCCCTCTTTTCTCCCTCTCTCTCTCTGTCTTTCTCTCCTCTCTCCCTCTTTTCTCCCTCTCTCTCTCTCTCTCTCTGTCTTTCTCTCCTCTCTCCCTCTTTTCTCACTCTCTCTCTGTCTTTCTCTCCTCTCTCCATCGCTCCATCTTTCTTTATTTCTTTCTTTCTTCCTCCACCCAACCAGTGTCAGTAGTGTGGGTGGACTGGTCCAATGGGGGCTTTGTGGGGGAGTTAGGATGGGGTTTGGGCACACACACACACACTCTGAAGCTCAGACACACACATCTCTGTTCCTGTGGGTTGGCAGTTCTCTATTGGTTCTATATTAGCAGCAGTGCGTCTGTCACAGAGAAAGTAACACCACATCTGTCATCCTAATTGACAGAGAGGTGCTGGTCAGAGTGTAGGTGTCCACACAAGTGTGTGTGTGTGTTTGTGTGTCCATGGACCACTAAAGCATGGCGTTAGCAGGGTGTTGATGGCTCTAGTAGCATGACACTGATGTGTGTGTATCTGTGTGTATCTGTGTGTGTCTGTGTGTGTCTGTGTGTGTCTCGGGTGCGAAATTGTCTTGGTAGATGCTGACCAGGGCTTCTTCTTCTTCTTCTTCTTCTTCTTCTTCTTCTTCTTCTTCTTCTTCTTCTTCTTCTTCTTCTTCTTCTTCTTCTTCTTCTTCTTCTCTTCTTCTTCTTCTTCTTCTTCTTCTTCTTCTTCTTAGGTGCATTACCGCCACCCACTGGGCTGGAGTGTGACGAGACTATGGAGGTGTTCTAGATTCTCCACTCTAGTCTACGTGAATGGAGGAAGGAAATTATTGCTTAGTGAATGACAGTTTGTTCTGGATGGGTTTTGAGTACGTTGGAGAGGGTGAGGCTTATTCCCAGGGATGTGATCGTTATTCTGAGCGTTAGCCTTTGATGTTCATAAGTTTGACACTGAAGGAGGAGGTGAGCTGTACTTTCTGCTGCTGGACAGTTGTGTTGTGTTTTCCTATCTTTTGGAGAAAGGGGTTGAGGCCGTTGTGTCCTGGTTTCCGATCGTCTTGAAAGTCCTTTGTGGTTATTGCTGATTGAAACCAGTGGGTGGAGTATACACGCCTTCCTTTTCCCCTTCTGTAGATTCCTTTTGCCATTTGTCTGTGATTTTAATTCTGATAAGTGACTTAAATTCATATTTTGACAATTGGAACTATGATGTTGATGTTGTCATGTCATTCTCCTTTGGCTGCTGCATCTGCCATCTCGTTCCCAGGCACCCCCACGTGAGACAGGACCCAAAGAAAGTTGACTTATATGGCTTGGTGTTGGATCCTGAGAACTGCCTGTAAGATGTACAATACTATGTCTGGCCTTCTGCTGGTGTAACCACCGTCCCCAGTGTTTGGAGGACTGAGGTCGAGTCTCTACAGATGTTTGGTGGTCTGTTCTGTTCTATCCAGGCTAGGACTAAGATACAGCCCATGAGTTCGTAAGTGAATGCTGAATATTTATTTGTTATTCTTTTTTTCTGAGTGAACTCTATGTCTGGAATAGTGAAGGCTGCTGAGACGTGTCCTGTCACCGGGTCCTTGGAGCCGTCTGTGTAAATGTGTGTTTTGGGAAGTGGTATTGTGACATTACATACCCTGCTGTAATCAGTCCTACTACCCCTTTATCCTAACATACCCTGCTGTCAGCAGTCCTACCAACCCTTTATCCTTACAAACCCTGCTGTCAGCAGTCCTACCAACCCTTTATCCTTACATACCCTGCTGTCAGCAGTCCTACCAACTCTTTATCCTTACATACCCTGCTGTCAGCAGTCCTACCAACTCTTTATCCTTACATACCCTGCTGTCAGCAGTCCTACCAACTCTTTATCCTTACATACCCTGCTGTCAACAGTCCTACCAACCCTTTATCCTTACATACCCTGCTGTCAGCAGTCCTACTAACACTTTATCCTTACATACCCTGCTGTCAGCAGTCCTACCAACCCTTTATCCTAACATACCCTGCTGTCAGCAGTCCTACCAACCCTATATCCTAACATACCCTGCTGTCAGTAGTCCTACCAACCCTTTATCCTTACATACCCTGCTGTCATCAGTCCTACCAACCCTTTATCCTTACCCTGTTGTCAGCAGTCCTACCAACCCTTTATCCTAACATACCCTGCTGTCAGTAGTCCTACCAACCCTTTATCCTTACATACCCTGCTGTCAGCAGTCCTACCAACCCTTTATCCTAACATACCCTGCTGTCAGCAGTCCTACCAACTCTTTATCCTGACATACCCTGCTGTCAGCAGTCCTACCAACCCTTTATCCTTACATACCCTGCTGTCAGCAGTCCTACCAACCCTTTATACATACATACCCTGCTGTCAGCAGTCCTACCAACCCTTTACCCTAACATACCCTGCTGTCAGCAGTCCTACTAACCCTTTATTCTTACATACCCTGCTGTCAGCAGTCATACCAACACTTTATCCTAACATACCCTGCTGTCAGCAGTCCTACCAACCCTTTATCCTTACATACCCTGCTGTCAGCAGTCCTACCAACCCTTTATCCTTACATACCCTGCTGTCAGCAGTCCTACCAACCCTTTATTCTTACATACCCTGCTGTCAGCAGTCCTACCAACACTTTATCCTAACATACCCTGCTGTCAGCAGTCCTACCAACCCGTTATCCTTACATACCCTGCTGTCAGCAGTCCTACCAACCCTTTATCCTAACATACCCTGCTGTCAGCAGTCCTACCAACCCTTTATCCTAACATACCCTGCTGTCAGCAGTCCTACCAACCCTTTATCCTTACATACCCTGCTGTCAGCAGTCCTACCAACTCTTTATCCTGACATACCCTGCTGTCAGCAGTCCTACCAACCCTTTATCCTTACATACCCTGCTGTCAGCAGTCCTACCAACCCTTTATCCTTACATACCCTGCTGTCAGCAGTCCTACCAACCCTTTACCCTAACATACCCTGCTGTCAGCAGTCCTACTAACCCTTTATTCTTACATACCCTGCTGTCAGCAGTCATACCAACACTTTATCCTAACATACCCTGCTGTCAGCAGTCCTACCAACCCTTTATCCTTACATACCCTGCTGTCAGCAGTCCTACCAACCCTTTATCCTTACCCTGTTGTCAGCAGTCCTACCAACCCTTTATCCTAACATACCCTGCTGTCAGCAGTCCTACCAACCCTTTATCCTAACATACCCTGTTGTCAGCAGTCCTACCAACCCTTTATCCTAACATACCCTGCTGTCAGCAGTCCTACCAACCCTTTATCCTAACATACCCTGCTGTCAGCAGTCCTACCAACCCTTTATCCTTACCCTGCTGTCAGCAGTCCTACCAACCCTTTATCCTTACATACCCTGCTGTCAGCAGTCCTACCAACCCTTTATCCTTACATACCATGCTGTCAGCAGTCCTACCAACCCTTTATCCTAACATACCCTGCTGTCAGCAGTCCTACCAACCCTTTATCCTAACATACCCTGCTGTCAGCAGTCCTACCAACCCTTTATCCTGACATACCCTGCTGTCAGCAGTCCTACCAACCCTTTATCCTGACATACCCTGCTGTCAGCAGTCCTACCAACCCTTTATCCTGACATACCCTGCTGTCAGCAGTCCTACCAACCCTTTATCCTTACCCTGTTGTCAGCAGTCCTACCAACCCTTTATCCTTACATACCCTGCTGTCAGCAGTCCTACCAACCCTTTATCCTTACCATGCTGTCAGCAGTCCTACCAACTCTTTATCCTAACATACCCTGCTGTCAGCAGTCCTACCAACCCTGTATCCTAACATACCCTGCTGTCAGCAGTCCTACCAACCCTTTATCCTAACATACCTTGCTGTCAGCAGTCCTACCAACCCTTTATCCTAACATACCCTGCTGTCAGCAGTCCTACCAACCCTTTATCCTGACATACCCTGCTGTCAGCAGTCCTACCAACCCTTTATCCTTACTCTGTTGTCAGCAGTCCTACCAACCCTTTATCCTAACATACCCTGCTGTCAGCAGTCCTACCAACTCTTTATCCTTACCCTGCTGTCAGCAGTCCTACCAGCACTTTATCCTTACCCTGCTGTCAGCAGTCCTACCAACCCTTTATCCTTACATACCCTGCTGTCAGCAGTCCTACCAACCCTTTATCCTTACATACCCTGCTGTCAGCAGTCCTACCAACGCTTTATCCTAACATACCCTGCTGTCAGCGGTCCTACCAACCCTTTATCCTTACATACCCTGCTGTCAGCAGTCCTACCAACCCTTTATCCTAACATACCCTGCTGTCAGCAGTCCTACCAACCCTTTATCCTAACATACCCTGCTGTCAGCAGTCCTACCAACCCTTTATCCTTACCCTGCTGTCAGCAGTCCTACCAACCCTTTATCCTAACATACCCTGCTGTCAGCATTCCTACCAACCCTTTATCCTTACCCTGCTGTCAGCAGTCCTACCAACCCTTTATCCTTACCCTGCTGTCAGCAGTCCTACTAACCCTTTATCCTTACCATGCTGTCAGCAGTCCTACCAACCCTTTATCCTTACATACCCTGCTGTCAGCAGTCCTACCAACCCTTTATCCTTACCATGCTGTCAGCAGTCCTACCAACTCTTTATCCTAACATACCCTGCTGTCAGCAGTCCTACCAACCCTGTATCCTAACATACCCTGCTGTCAGCAGTCCTACCAACCTTTTATCCTTACCCTGTTGTCAGCAGTCCTACCAACCCTTTATCCTTACCCTGCTGTCAGCAGTCCTACCAACCCTTTATCCTAACATACCCTGCTGTCAGCAGTCCTACCAACTCTTTATCCTAACATACCCTGCTGTCAGCAGTCCTACCAACCCTTTATCCTTACCCTGTTGTCAGCAGTCCTACCAACCCTTTATCCTAACATACCCTGCTGTCAGCAGTCCTACTACCCCTTTATCCTCTCCTTCCTGAATAATCTCCAGTAGGTTAAAGTCTCCCGATTGGCGCAGCTGTCTAAGGCGCTGCGTCTCAGTGCTTCTCAGTGCTAGAGGCGTCTCTACAGACCCTGGTTCAATTCCACAATTGGCCCAGCGTCGTCCGGGTTTGGCCGGGGTAGGCTGTCATTGTAAATACGAATTTGTTCTTAACTGACTTGCCTAGTTAAATAAAAACAAGTCTACTTTTGGGGGTGTCAAGAGACAGGGTGGCACCAAAGGTAGGGATACCGTCTGTTTCACCCCTAGTTCCTGGGCCCATTGTTTGATCTTCCGTCCAAAGACTACATTCTTTATGGGGGTTGAGTATTCCCAGCAATCCTCCAGGATGGACTTCCCCGTGTAAGTGGAGGCGTGTCCTTTTAGTGATGCCCAGTAAGCAATAGCGGGTTTTACCATCGTAGTCTTAAGGGCATCTCACCCATTTCCAATCGTAGGGAGGATATGGGGGATGATTTAAATGCGCCACAGCTTATTCTTAGGGTGGCAGCTTGGATAACGTCCAACTTTTATAATATCCCTGGTGCCGCTGAGCCAAAGGCCATACATCCATAGTAAAATTTTGATCTGATGAGATTGAAATATACTGTCACGATTCAGACAGACGACCAGAGGACCACAATTGCGTCACACCAGAAAGTTTATTAAACTTAAGGGAAAAGGGAAGTAGGGAGTGAATGAAGGCTCCAGGGGTAACAGGGATCCCGTCCAATGCGCTGGGTCTGTGCCCCCCCCAGTGGCAGCGATGCGTCCTATGAAGCCGGGTGGTGGGTGGTCCAGAAGTCCTGGGGGGGAGACACAGACACAACAGGGCGGAATGAAACCAGGCAGCAGTACAGTTCAAGGGAATCCAAAATACGTAGTAGCAAGGCAGAAGGCTGGTCAGAGTTACCGGGATTGAAGAGTAGTCAGGAGTCGTAATGGCAGAAGCAGGTCTGGATCTCCTAAGGCAGAAGAGTATCCAATAAACAGGCAGGTCCGGGGTCACAAAACCAGGGTGAGCCAGAAGCGCGAGCAAACAGGTTCCGGGTGTGAGCTTTGCAGACGATCTGACACCGGAGAGCTGAAAGACAGGGCCTTAAATACTGGGAGAGGTTAGTGGGTAATGCAGCGCAGCTGGCAGAGTAATTAGAGCCGAGCAGAGCAGGGACAGGTGGAGCTAGTTAGGCTGAGTAGAGAGAGGGAGGTGAGCAGAGTGGAAGATAGTGGAAACCAATTAAGGTGGTAACCCGGTGGAGTGAGAGGGCTCATGACAGAACCCCCCCAAGGGACGGCCCCAGAAGTCCCAAGAGCAACACCACGCCGGGCGGGAGGAACCGGAGGAGGGCTAGAACTCCTCCGAACGGGTCCGAGTGAACGTCCTCATCCTCGGAGGAAGCCGGAGGGCCGTGGTCGGGAGATGGGACAGGTCCCGAGACAGGATCAGGCACAGGACAGGAAGCCGAGCGGGCCGGACGGTTAGGGGACCCCTCTGGGCGGCCCCTACGGATTGCAGGTTGATCAGGATGCCGTTGGTGGAAAGCGGTGATGAGAGTCCTATCCACAATCCGACTAGCTGGCACCCAGGTCCTTTCCTCAGGTCCATAGCCCTCCCAGTCAATGAGGTACTGAGACCCCTACCCCTCCGTCTGGACCGAAGCAGGCGAACGGACGTGTAAACCAGACCACCATCGACGAGCCGTGGAGGAGGAGGACCAGGCGCAGCAGGGACCAGCGGACTCTCATGGATGGGCTTAATCTTAGACACATGGAAAGTGGGGTGCACCCTCAGGGAATTAGGCAGTTGGAGCCGGACAGCAGTTGGGCTAATCACTCTTGTGATAGGGAATGGGCCAATGAACCGAGGTGCCAGCTTCTGCGACTCCACCCTGAGTGGCAGGTTCTTCGATGACAACCACACCCCTTTGACCAACATGGTAGGTGGGAGCAGGAATTCTCCGACGGTTGGCCCCGGTAGTGTATCTGGCAACGGACCTGAGGAGTGTGGCTCGGGCTTGTGACCAGGTGCGGCGACATCGACGGGCAAAAGCAAGTGCAGATGGGCAAGTAACCTCCCTCCTCCTGGCTGGCAAAAGAGGAGGCTGGTATCCATAAACACATTGGAAAGGGGACATACCGATGGCAGAGCAGGTCAGAGAATTGTGTGCGTACTCCACCCATGTCAATTGCTGCGACCAGGAGTGGGGGGTTGCGTGAAGTCATGCATCGCAGTGCCTTCTCGAGCTCCTGATTAGCCCGCTCTGACTGCCCATTGGATTGGGGATGGAATCCGGAAGTCAGACTGACTGTGGCTCCCAGCAGGTGACAGAACTCCCTTCCAAAAAGCGGAGGAGAATTGTGGACCACGGTCAGAAACAACATCCCTTGGCAGTCCGTGGATCCGGAAGACGTGTTCCAGGACCACCCGGTCTCCTTAGCGGTTGGGAGCTTGGGGAGGGGAATGAAGTGTGCCATCTTGCTGAAACGGTCAACGATGGTGAGAATGACGGTCATGCCACTTGAAGGGGGGCAGCCCCGTGACAAAGTCAAGGGCGATGTGAGACCAGGGACGTCTGGGCACAGGCAGGGGCTGCAGCAATCCGGCTGGGGGCTGGCAGGACGACTTGTGTTGGTTGCAGATGGGGCAGGCTTGGACGAATCTCGTACATCCTTCCTCAGAGAGGGCCACCAGAACCTCTGGGCGAGCAGGTTGTAAGTGCGGGTGGAGCCAGGGTGACAAGCTAGGCGGGAGTCATGTCCCCACTGAATGACCTGGGACCTCAGGTCTTCGGGGACAAAAAGCGGGTCAGCTGGGCAAGTGCTGGGACCTGGCTGGTTACGGAGAGCCTCCAGCACCTGTTCCTCAACAGCCCAGGTCAGAGCTGCAACGATGCAGGGACTTGGCAGAATCGACACAGGGTCCTTGGAGGGGTGTCATCCTTCTGGAATTGACGGGAGAGGGCGTCTGGCTTGGTGTTGCGTGATCCAGGCCGGTATGACAGAGTGAAATTAAACCTGGTGAAGAACAGGGCCCAGCGGGACTGCCTGGAGTTCAACCGTTTGGCCGTGCGGATGTACTCCAAGTTCTTATGATCGGTCCAAACGAGAAATGGAATGGTGGACCCCTCCAGCCAGTGACGCCACTCCTCCAAGGCAAGCTTCCTATCCTCCGCAGCCCACTGAGAAATCACAGCACCAACTCCCACATCCGAGGCGTCCACCTCCACAATGAATTGCCGGTCCACATCAGGCATCTGGAGGATGGGAGCGGAGGTGAACCTCACCTTGAGGGTACTGAAGGCTTTGTCGGCTGCTGGGGTCCAGGTGAAGGGTTGCTTGGTGCTGGTTAGAGCAGTGAGAGGGGCAGCAACGGTACTGTAGTTCCGGATAAACTTCCTATAGAAGTTAGCAAACCCCAGAAACTGTTGCAGCTTCTTTCTGTTCTCCGGAACTGGCCACGAAGTGACTGCTGATACTTTGGCAGGATCCATTTGGATACTTCCTTCTGCCACTATGTACCCCAGGAAGGCCACTGTCTTGACGTGAAACTCACATTTCTCTGCCTTGGCGTGAGGGAATTCTCCAGAAGACGATGAAGGACTTGCTGGACATGGCGGGTGTGTTCAGACAGGTTTCTGGAGTAAATTAAGATGTCATCCAGGTAAACGAAGACAAACTTGTTTAACATGTCCCGCAGTACATCATTCACTAGAGCCTGGAACACAGCAGGAGCATTGGTGAGGCCAAAAGGCATAACCAGATACTCGTGAGTGGCCTGTTGGTGTATTGAATGCGGTTTTCCATTCATCTCCCTCCCGGATCCGCACTAGGTGGTAAGCGTTTCTGAGATCCAACTTGGTAAAAACAGTGGCTCCCTGGAGCAACTCAAAAGCAGAGGTGAGCAGAGGCAGAGGGTAACGTTTTCACTGTGATGTCGTTGAGTCCCCTGTAGTCGATGCAGGGGGCGAAGAGATCCGTCCTTCTTCCCCACAAAGAAGAAGCCAGCACCAGCAGGAGATGAAGATGAACGGATTAATCCTGCGGACAGAGAGCCATTGATGTAGTCCTCCATGGACTTTCTTTCAGGAGCAGACAACGAATAAAGACGACCCCCTTGGAGGAGCTGTTCCAGGGAGGAGGTCGATGGCACAGTCGTGACGGTCGGTGAGGGGGCAGAGATGTGGCTCTTGCTTTGTTAAACACCTCTCTGAGACCATGGTAGCATTCTGGGACATTGAGAGGTCCGGAGCGGAGTTAGTAGGTACTGGCCGAGGGGGTAGGTGCGGCAGCAAGCAGGCAGGTTCGGTGGCAGTCCTCTCCCCCACTCCCTGATCACCCCGGGTCACCCAGTCGAGCTGAGGGTTGTGCCGGGCGGAGCCATGGGTAACCCAGGATGAGGGGTTGGCCTGGAGAGGGGAGCAGGTGAAACTGGATAGTTTCTTGATGGTTTCCGGACAGACCCATCGAGACCGGGGCCGTGACATGAGTGACCGATCCGGTAAGTGTCCGTCCAGTGCCCGGGGCAGGAATAGGAGGTGTCAAACGGAGGTTCTCCAGTCCCAGTTGGCGTGCCAGCTTGACGTCCATTATGTTGGCTTCGGCGCCAGAATCCACCAGAGCAGCCAGTGTGTGAGTTGAGTCAGAGAGGCGGAGGTGAACTTGCAGCAGGGGTTTGCGGTCGGAGGACTGGATGGTCATTGAACTCGACCGACTCCCCCACGCCCGGTGAGCTTCGGCCCTTTAAAGGGCAGGTTACCACACGATGTCCATCACCTCCACAATAGAGGCAGAGGTTTGAGGTGGCGGCGCTGGCGCTCTGCAGGAGTGAGGGAGGCTCGCCCAATCTCCATAGGCTCAGACTGATCAAGCTGACCTGGGTGAGTGGCAGTAGATGACAGGAGCCCAGTCGGATCTCTCCGAATGCCGGTAGTAGGTGGACCTTGGCGCCCCCTCTCACGACACGGGTCTGTATCCTTCTGTCGATCCTGACAGTCAGTGCGATGGCTTCATCAAGAGTGGAAGGCAGTTCATGGGAGACCAACTCGCCTCTGATATAGTCAGCCAAACTATGGAAGAACGCGTCCACCAACGGTGGTGTGTGTTCCAAGAACCGCTCTAGCCAGGGTTCGGAAGTCGATGGAATGGTCTGCGACTGTACGTCTGCCTTGTCGAATACTGAACAGTTCACGAGACGCCTCGTGTGGGTGAATCCAGGTCAAACACCTTCAGCATCTCCTCAGCAAACAGGTCGAAGGTTGCACATGCGGGGGTTTGACGTTCGAACTCTGCTGTTCCCCAGAGTCGAGCTCGGCCCGTCAGGTGAGTGATGGCATACCCAACTTTAGCCCCCTCCGTGGCGAAGGTCCTTGGCTGCAAGGAGAACTGAAGTCGGGCAGCTAGTCAGGAATGGCCGGACCTGGGTTGAATCGCCGTTGAACCGCTCGGGGTTTCCAATCTTGGGTTCCGAGCAGCGGCTGCAATGACCGGGCAGGTAACTCGGGGTCTGGGCTGGTGGGCAGACTGGCTGGGGTAAGGTTGGTGAGGAGTTGAATGAGCATGGCGAGTTGTTGTTGCTGCTGCTGGAACTGCTGCTCATGCTCATCGGTTTCCATGTCGGGGAAAGTGTGCGCTGAGTCCATAATGGTCGGATCGTACTGTCACGATTCAGACAGACGACCAGAGGACCACAATGCGCTCACACCAGAAAGTTTATTAAACTTAAGGGAAAAAGGGAAGTAGGGAGTGAATGAAGGCTCCAGGGGTAACAGGGATCCCGTCCCATGCGCTGGGTCTGTGCCCCCCAGTGGCAGCGATCGTCCTATGAAGCCGGTGGTGGGTGGTCCAGAAGTCCTGGGGGAGACACAGACACAACAGGGCGGAATGAAACCAGGCAGCAGTACAGTTCAAGGGAATCCAAAATACGTAGTAGCAAGGCAGAAGGCTGGTCAGAGTTACCGGGATTGAAGAGTAGTCAGAGTCGTAATGGCAGAAGCAGGTCTGGATCTCCTAAGGCAGAAGAGTATCCAATAAACAGGCAGGTCCGGGGGTCACAAAACCAGGGTGAGCCAGAAGCGCGAGGCAAACAGGTTCCGGGTGTGAGCTTTGCAGACGATCTGACACCGGAGAGCTGAAAGACAGGGCCTTAAATACTGGGAGAGGTTAGTGGGTAATGCAGCGCAGCTGGCAGAGTAATTAGAGCCGAGCAGAGCAGGGACAGGTGGAGCTAGTTAGGCTGAGTAGAGAGAGGGAGGTGAGCAGAGTGGAAGATAGTGGAAACCAATTAAGGTGGTAACCCGGTGGAGTGAGAGGGCTCATGACATATACATTCATAAGTGATGATTTGGACCAGTGGTGGATTCTGAAAGGGCCAGCACATAAGCTGTGAATGAGCATGTTGGTGTGTGTACCAACTGATCTCATTACAATAAAACCTCTTACCTCTTTAAGCTCCCTGTGTACTCTTGATTATGAAGGTAATAGTGTACAGTGTGCAGTGTGAAGGAAGTGCTCTGAGTAGGGCTGTAATAACTCATTAGGACCTAAGTGGCTTTAAACTGGTTGATTTGTGATTGAAGTGGTTGATTTGTGGTTGATTTGTGATTGATTTGTGATTGATTTGTGGTTGATTTGTGGTTGAAGTGGTTGATTTGTGGTTGATTTGTCGTTGAAGTGTTTGATATGTGGTTGATTTGTGGTTTATTTGTGGTTCGAGTGTGAGATAGTTTAGGACCATGTTGTCGAATGCTACTTGAGGGGGGTTGTGGTCTTGGCTGTAAATGTGCCAGTTGGGAGTGGCATGGAAGCATAAACGCAAGAACACACACAAACAACATCTTAACACGCAGGGAAAGGACAACATATAACAGGGTATTTACTATGCATCATAGTGAGCCAGTCAGCTAAAAGGCTGAAATTGAAATGCTTAATTAAATTTAATAATCTATAGAAATATATGATGTATACCGTTAGAGAATTTCAGGTACATTCATGCTTTAAAAACATCTGCTGTAGCTAGCATAACACAAGGCTGAGTTATCAACACCTCAACCCCCTTATCGAAGCATTTTCTCGCTCCACTCCCTTTGTTTTCTCTCTAGGAGAGAGAGTTGACCTAAGTAACATTTCCAAGAGCAACAACATTAAACATTTACTATCATGTATTATTGATATGGCCTTAACCTTACCCTAGTGGAAGATGAATACTGCACTGCAGTGATACTGTGCATTAGCATTGGCAGCTGTACACAAATATTTGCTCTTGGCTTATGAATATAGAATAGATATTATGACGCTACTCGTTGTCAAGGCACAGTGTGAAAAAGGTTTTAGTAATACATTAAGTCATCACAATACTTTTTAAATATCGTTTTTAAGCCTTAAGACAGTTGAGGCATGGATTGTGTGTAGGTGTGCCATTTAGAAGGTGAATGGGCAAGACAAAATATTTATGTGCCTTTGAACGGGGCATGGTAGTAGGTGCCAGGCACACCAGTCTGAGTGTGTCAAGAACTGCGACGCTGCTGGGTTTTCACACTGAACAGTTTCCCTTGTGTATCAAGAATGGTCCACCACCCAAAGGACATCAAGACAACTTTTTCTCATGCATCCTCTTAATGGCATAATAATCCAGGTCTCAATTGTCTCAAGGCTCAAAAATCCTTGTTTAACCAGTCTCCTCCCCTTCATCTACACTGATTGAAGTGGATTTAACAGGTGACATCAATAATGATAATAGCTTTCACCTGGCCAGTCTATTCACCTGGCCAGTGTTCCTAATGTTTTGTACACTCAGTGTGTAGAGAGAGAGAGAGAGAGAGAGAGAGAGAGAGAGAGAGAGAGAGAGAGAGAGAGAGAGAGAGAGAGAGAGAGAGAGAGAGAGAGAGAGAGAGAGAGTGCTGGAAACTCCACTATTTAATTGAGACATTATAGCAAATAAATCAATTCCCACATCCTGAGGGCTTTTTCTGTAAGAACAAAGAAAATAACAAATATCTCCCCTGTTCTCCCTTGGGTTTACCCACTCTTCCTTACAGGCACACACACACACACACACACACACACACACACACACACACACACACACACACACACACACACACACACACACACACACACACACACACACACACACACACACACACACAAACACACTCACACTCACACTCACACACAAACACACACACACACACACACTTCCTCTCTATACAGTCAGGAAACTCTTCCGTCTCCCTCTGCTGCGGACTGTTGGTTGCTAAGCAATGCTGGTTCCGGAGTCCTGGACTCTGCTGAGCATCCCGATGTCATCGGCACAGTCACATCTCTATCACCATGGAGTCAGTAGCCTTGACGATAGGGAAGTTCTGTCCTGTTGGTGCATTACACAAAACTGTCTTCAGTCAAATTGTAACATCACATAGCTCCTACAGCCCCAAAACAAATGATAGTGAGAGACACAAATACATCTTTCCATGACAAAAAAATAACCTCAATGTTTATCCACCATGTAATGTCGCTTTAAGTGAGGAGGCAAGAAGAGCGGGACTGCATGGATATGAAGAGAGAGATAGAGAGAAAGAGAGTGGGACTGCACGGATATGAAGAGACAGAAAGAGAGTGGGACTGCACGGATTGGTGCACCAGGCTATTTAAGGCACTGCAGATGATGGGACAATTAGTTACATCGACTCACAGAACATTGTCTGGTTTTATAGCGTAATATTAGATATTTACCCTTAAAGCACAGACCATGGAGGTACAGGTCTGGTGCGGTGGGTGACTGACTTTGATTTGTTAAAAGGGAGAGAAGAGGAGGAGAGAAGAGGAGGAGAGAGAGGGAGGAGAGAGGAGGAGGAGAGAGGAGGAGGAGAGAGGAGGAGGAGAGAAGAGGAGGAGAGAAGAGGAGGAGAGAAGGGGAGGATAGAAGAGGAGAGAAGGGGAGGAGAGAAGAGGAGGAAAGAAGAGGAGGACAGAAGAGGAGGGGAGAAGAGGAGGAAAGAAGAGGAGGACAGAAGAGGAGGGGAGAAGAGGAGGAGAGAAGAGGAGGGTGAGAAAAGGAGGGAGAGAAGAGGAGGGGAGAAGATGAGGGAGAGAAGAGGAGGGGAGAAGATGAGGAGAGAAGATGAGGGAGAGAAGATGAGGGAGAGAAGAGGAGGGGAGAAGAGAAGGAGAGAAGAGGAGGAGAGAAGAGGAGGAGAGAAGAGGAGGAGAGAAGAGGAGGAGAGAAGAGGAGGGTGAGAAAATGAGGGAGAGAAGAGGAGGAGAGAAGAGGAGGGAGAGAAGAGGAGGAGAGAAGAGGAGGAGAGAAGAGGAGGGTGAGAAAAGGAGGGAGAGAAGAGGAGGGGAGAAGATGAGGGAGAGAAGAGGAGGGGAGAAGATGAGGAGAGAAGAGGAGGGAGAGAAGATGAGGGAGAGAAGATGAGGGAGAGAAGAGGAGGGGAGAAGAGAAGGAGAGAAGAGGAGGAGAGAAGAGGAGGAGAGAAGAGGAGGAGAGAAGAGGAGGATAGAAGAGGAGGAGAGAAGAGGAGGGTGAGAAAATGAGGGAGAGAAGAGGAGGAGAGAAGAGGAGGAGAGAAGAGGAGGGAGAGAAGAGGAGGAGAGAAGAGGAGGAGAGAAGAGGAGGGTGAGAAAATGAGGGAGAGAAGAGGAGGGGAGAAGAGTAGGAGAGAAGAGGAGGATGAGAAGATGAGGGAGAGAAGAGGAGGATGAGAAGATGAGGGAGAGAAGAGGAGGAGAGAAGAGGAGGGTGAGAAGAGGAGGGAGAGAAGAGATGAGGGACAGAATAGCAGGAATAACTATAATGTAGCAACATGCTGGATTATCTGAGACTGGGTGCAGGAGCACTGTGACATGCTCATTTCTGCAAATGTATCTCTTCAGCGCTAGTTACAACAGTAATTAGCATAAAATGATAGAACAGAATATCAACAGAAACAGAAACATCTTATTCTAAGTGTGGTGCTTAAAGATCAACTGGTTGATGTTCTCATCGCTTCATCAAGCTTTATTTATACAGAACATTTCAGACATGGAATGCAACGCAATGTGCTTTACAGGGAAAAAAATGAATAAAAAGCAATGAAAATAAAAGCTGAAATATTTACTACACAACAAACATAAGATTAAAAATGTAAGAATGACACAAACTGAACAACTAAACAACACCCTAAGAAAATGCAAAGCTAAAAATATGTGTTTTAAGATATGTCCGTAGTTTCAGCCCCCCTCAGGTTCTCTGGCAGGCTAATCCAGAGGCTGGGGGCATAAAAACTAAAGGCTGCCTCTCCATGCCTCTTGGTCCTAGGCTTTGGGATAGGTAAAAGGCCAGTGCCAGAGTACCTGAGGGACCTACTGGGAACAATCCTGGACTGATTTAAAAACTAATTTAAAAACTCACAGGCAGCCAGTGCAGAGACCTTAAAACCGGTGTAATGTGTGCTCTCCGTCTGGTCTTGGTCAGTACCCGTGCTGCAGCATTCTCTATGTTTTGCAGTTGACCAGTGGCTTTTCCTGGGTAGACCAGACAGGAGAGCATTACAGTAGTCAAGCCTGCTTGTAATAAAAGCATGGATGAGTCTCTCTGTATCAGCCTGAGAGAGAAACGGCTGCACCTTGGCAATGTTCCTCCGGTAGTAAAAAGTTATTTTGGTCACATTCCTAATGTGTGATTCAAAATTTAGTTCAGAATCTAAAATAACACCTAGGTTTTTTATTTGATGTTTAATCTTTAATGCCCGTGAATTAAAATATGTGGCTAGATTCTCTGTGCTTTGGCTCCAACAATAAGTACCTTGGTCTAGTCTTGATTTAGCTGGAGGAGGTTGTGAGCCATCCAAGTATTTAAATCCCTAATACAGTCTAATAATTTATCAGTGGAGCTAAAATCCTCGGGTGGCACAGAAATGTAAAGTTTTGTATTGTCTGCGTAGCAGTAAAGATCAATGTTGTGCTTTCTGATATCGCTGCTAAGGGGTAACATATATGAACTGAACAGTACCGGACCCAAAATTGAACCTTGTGGAACGCCACATGTGATATGTATTTTCTCTGAGTTATGTTCACCAAGGGTGACAAAAAACGATTGACTTTTAAATAGGTCCTAAACCAATTTAGAACTCGACCAGGGAGTCCAACCAACCTCTCCACTCTGTCCAGAAGGACATCATGGTCAACAGTGTTGAATGCAGCACTTCAATCGAAGAGTGCAAGGACAGAGAGCTGTTTGCCATCTGTGTTGGCTCTAAGATAACTTATCACTTTAACTAAGGCTGTCTCTGTGCTGTGTTGGGCATGAAAACCAGATTAGAGTTTTTCAAAAATACAGTTGGCACTTAAAACATCATTTAGCTGTTTGAGCACCAATTTTTCCAGAATTTTGTTTAAGAACGGAAGGTTGGAGATTGGCCGAACATTGCTAAGAGCTGAAGAATCTAGATTACTTTTCTTCAGAAGGGGTTTCACCATTGCAGTTTTTAGTGCAGTGGAGAAGGTGCCTGTGAACAGGGAATGATTAACAATAGCTTACACTTCGTCAGATATGCAATTAAAACTGTTTTGAAGAAGGTGGTGGGGATAGGATCGAGAAGGCAGGTAGAAGGCTTAAGTTGTGATGTCACTTTCCTGAGCATGTCTGTGTCAACCAGGGAAAATAAATCCATACTGCCTTTGCGTGGTAGGCTAGGGACATACACTATCAAACTTCTCATCAGGTCTTGCTTGACTGATACCCAGCCTAATGTCGGTTATCTTACCTCTGAATATCCCGGAAGTGTGAGTTAGAATTGTTTAGACTCCTTCCTGTGTGTTTAACTCTAAGATCGCACACATGCACAGAAGAACGCACACAATTTTTCATGAGAATACTCCTTCCTTCTTTTCTCTCTTTTCACTCTGACATGTTGACAGCGTTCCCCCAAACAGGTTCATCTCTGTCGAACACTTCACAAAGAGAGGGAGAAGTTGGCAGAGACAGCAACGTGAGTGAGAAATACAAATTGAGAGAGAAGTGGGAGAGCTTTGAGGAATTTGGAGCAAAATGGAGAGGGGAGAAGAGGTGGAGAGGGAGTAGAGTGGGGAAGAGCGAGGGGCGGACAGGTGGAGAGGGAGGGGAAAAGATGAGGGGAAAGTTGTTTTTGGAGTATAAATTTTTTTCGGGAACGTTTCTCTGCTGTTTACCTGCGAGTTCAAGGTGTGTGTTTCTAAAGCTTTGAAAAGTTTGGCCTCTGAGGTACAGAAGTGCATACATACTATATCGGAGAGACAGAGAGAGAGAGAGAGAGAGAGAGAGAGAGAGAGAGAGAGAGAGAGAGAGAGAGAGAGAGAGAGAGAGAGAGAGAGAGAGAGATTGCAGCACCCCTCTTGACTCTTTTGTTCGGAGGCCATTTTGTAAACGCCTCTGCAACAATTTCCTGTCCATAAACAGACTGTGAACAGCTTCAATTAGACCACAGTCCCACTCTTTCATTCTAACTCCTCTCTCTGAGAGACAAAGGCGACAAAACACTTAATCCTAATTTGACACATCACGTAGCTTTCCCCCATCCCTCTCTGCCTCTCCTCTCCCCATACCTCTCTCCATCCCTCTCTGCCTCTCCTCTATCCATCCCTCTCTGCCTCTCCTCTCCCCACACCTCTCTCTCTCCATCCCTCTCTGCCTCTCCTCTATCCATCCCTCTCTGCCTCTCCTCTCCCCATACCTCTCTCTCTCCATCCCTCTCTGCCTCTCCTCTACCCCATCCCTCTCTGCCTCTCATCTTTCCATCCCTCTCTGCCTCTCCTCTCTCTCTCCATCCCTCTCTGCCTCTCCTCTCTCCATCCCTCTCTCTCTCTCCATCCCTCTGTCTCTCCATCCCTCTCTGCCTCTCTTCTCTGATCCCTCTCTCTCTCTCCATCCCTCTGTCTCTCCATCCCTCTCTGCCTCTCTTCCCCGATCCCTCTCTCTCTCCATTCCTCTCTGCCTCTTCTCTCCCCATCCCTCTCTTCTCCTGTCACTGAGGTATTGAATGTCCACATGCCTGGAAGACAAACGCAGCAGAACCACGGAATCCTCATTTGGCCCCTCTCTCTCTTCACACCCCCCTCCACTCTCCCCTTCTCTCTCCATACATTCCATCCCTCCCTTCTTTGCTTCTCTCCTCTCCCACTCCCCTCTCTTTCTCTCCTCCATTTGATTCAGTCTAATGCTTTCCTCTGTTTTCTCCCCCCATGTTCCAACCCAAACTCCCAGCCTGCTCTTTTCAGGAAGTCCTAGACAGACACAGGTTTTATTAAGGGTACCCAAAGTGTTGTGACTTCACAGCCCAGCGGTTCCGCCCCCCGTTCAGGGATTGGCTGTTGAATGTCACCACGCCTGTCTCATCCCTACCTATCTGTCCAACCAGGTGATGTTTCACTTTGACTCATTCAGAGGGGACAGAGAAGAAAAAAGGGCAAGGGGTAAGGCGGAAGAGAGGGAGGAGAGGGGGGAGAGAGGGGAGAGAGAGGGGAGAGAGAGGAGAGAGAGGGGAGAGAGAGGGGGGAGAGAGGAGGGGGAGAGGGAAGATAGAGGGTGGAGAGAGGTTGAGGGGGAGGGGGAGAGAGGAGGAGATAGGGGAGAGAGAGGGGGAGAGAGGGGGGGAGAGAGGGAGGAGAGAGGGGAGATAGAGGGGGGAGAGAGGGAGGAGAGAGGGGAGATAGAGGGGGAGAGAGGGAGGAGAGAGGAGGAGAGAGGGGAGAGAGAGGGGGAGAGAGGGTGGAGAGAGGGGGGAGAGAGGGAGGAGAAAGGGGGAGAGAGGGGGAGAGAGGGGAGACAGGGAAGATAGAGGGGGAGAGAGGGGGAGGGGGAGGAGAGATGGGGGAGAGGGGGAGAGAGGGGGAGAGGGAGGAGAGAGGGGGGAGAGAGGGGAGAGAGGGAGGAGAGAGGGGGGAGAGAGGGGAGATAGAGGGGGGAGAGAGAGGGAAGATAGAGGGGAGATAGAGGGGAGATAGAGGGAAGATAGAGGGAGGAGAGAGGGGGGAGAGATGGGGAGAGAGAGGAATGTCTCTACTATTGTGAAGCATATTAATTGTTAACTATAATAAATTGAACGAATCAGGTAAATACAATATTTTTCAACCACTTTCCCCTCTTAGAAGATTAAATCTTCTGTAAAATAATATGACAAAGATAAAAATAAAAAATAGAAAACCTACCAGATGTAACATATGACATGTATATCATCCTTATGAGGAACCTCCCTTCGGGTTACTGAGTCTCAAACCATTTACCTTCTACTCATACCATATACAGTTCTAACTTGCTGTTGATGATTAGGTATAACAAAAATAGCCAAGTGCATCCTTTCTCAGTAAAGTGTTTGCTCCCAGAGTCCGGCTGCTCAGGAGAGAACACCTGTCAATCACAGCGTCTGGGCGGTCAGCCAATATTCCACTCCTACTGAGCCGACCTTGTGAGCAATCCTCTGTCTACAACAGGCACATTTCTAAGTATACAGGTCAAACATCACTGACCTCAGACATTATTTAAAGACATTTCAAACATTTTGTGTACCAGGTTTACACTGGGTTTTTCAGTACATTTGTTATCAGGATAATTACGTGTGCAACCAAAACACTGGCAATAGAAACTTCATAAAATGTCATTTGTGTGCCCTTTAAGGTGTAAAATTTCGAACCTGTTAAAAATCCACTAAAACCAAAATAAAAAATACACAATAAATCAAACACGGTATTAACACCATTATTCATAACATAAATATTTCATTAGTTTTCCCTTTGATAAATCTTAATCAGTCCAAATCATTTAAAATGTGAATTCTTACTCTAATTAACTTCACCTTCACATGGTGCAAAACATTCTTAAGGGAATCATTTAGACAATTAAAAAGTTATACAGAAGTAACCTCTTCATCTGTACAAAGAGGACAATCATCTTGTTGATGCATCGATCTCAGTCTTCTTAAACAATGGTGTGGCTATTGTTTGCCTGACTCCCGTCCTGAGCCTGCCGTTGGCTCGAGCTGGAGTGGCAGTTATTTAAGTCCCGCCGTGGGACTATGCTGGTATTCTTCAGTTGCATTGTGGCCACTTCTCCCAGGGCCCATACAACAGCTGCAATGAGAAGACTGACCACGAAAAGCAACAAATGTGATGAGTCTGGTCCTAGTCGTCCCATGGCCACTGGGGTCGCCTATGATGATTAATCGGCTGGTACATCTTCGTCTGGGTTGTGGGGCACCTTCCTGCAGCAGCTGACATGAACCCACGTTGACCTCTCTGCAACCGTCAGGAGCACCTGGAATGGACCAATCCAGCGCTGTTGGTGCCAAGTCTTTCTGCGGAGGTCCTTGATGACCACCCAATCTCCTGGCTGCAATTTGTGGAGCTGTCCTCCCTTTGGTTCAGGCAAAGCCGCTTTTATCCTGGGGAAAATAGACTTCGGAACATTGTTAAGTGCAGCACAGTAGCTTACCATTTGATCCTCGCAACCCATCAGTGTAAATCTGTTCTGTGGGAAATGGGTTTAAACATTTTGCACAAAATTGCCCCGCAAATACAGGAACATTCCCACTACTCCCCTCTTTGACACATGAGAGACAGGAGCTAGGCAAGGCCGTCAGATCAGTACATTTTGTAGACTGCAGGTCAGACACATCCTGTAAAGAAGACATGTTTTTAACAGAGACAGGAAGTGCAACAAAATAGCCTCCAACAAGTTTTCAACCAATTTAGAATTTGAAATTGTCTTACCGGTTGAGGTGAGGAACCCCTGTTGTTTCCAGAGTCTACCGAAGTCATGCACAACCCCAAATGCATACCTGCTGTCAGTATAAATCATAACAGTTGTATTCTTAGCCAAAATAAGAGCAAACAATTCTGCAGCCTGAGCTGACAGATGGGGTGGTATTTTAGCACTTTCTAAGGTAGTGGCAGCTGTGGTTACTGCATAAGCCACTAATGGTTCGCCTTCAGGTGATTTTTGAGCGGAACCATCAACGAATAGTTCCAAATCAGCATTCATTAAAGGCACGTCAGATAAATCAGGGCATGGCTTACAGACCTGGTCAACTAGGACATCACAATCTTGGGGCTCACCCTCATCGTCAGTTGGTAGGGACATGGCACATTGACATTGCTACAGCACTGAAGCAACGCACCAACCCTCTCACCACATTGTCAAGTTGCTATGATACTTAGTTTCAACTGTATGAGAAACAGTTCTTCCTGTCCACTGATCTCTTAGGGCTGTCTGTTGGCTGTGGGCTTCAATTCTACAGAAGTATTTTCTTATTTCTAAAATGGGGTTTGGTTTATAGCTATCCCAGGTGCACCTTACTATTTTATACCATTTAATTTCAATTCATTTCTACTAATTTTGTATAGTGTTTTTCTTTCCTTTAACGACAGTACCACGCAGGACTCCGTTTTGTTAATTAAATGACAGTACCATGCAGGACTTCATAGCTCTTAACGACAGTCTCCGTAAGACTTCGTCTTTTTTTATTAAGTGCGGTACCCTCGGGACCCCAAGTAATTATTTTACCTTTCTATCTATGACAGCTCCCCTTATGATTTCATAGTACTTAACGACAGTCTCCGTAAGACTTTGTCGTTCTAATACATTCTTAACAACAGTCTCCGTAAGACTTCGTCTTTCTAATACATTCTTAACAACAGTCTCCGTAAGACTTTGTCTTTCTAATACATTCTTAACAACAGTCTCCATAAGATTTCGTCTTTCTAATACATTCTTAACAACAGTCTCCGTAAGACTTTGTCTTTCTAATACATTCTTAACAACAGTCTCCGTAAGACTAATACATTCAGCACGTGACGATGCTCCAGAATCTGGGCACTGCGATGGATCGCGTGTTGCAGACCATGGAGCGATGGGAGAGAGGGGATTTTCCCACAACCCCAGCAACTTCAGGTCAACCCACACCGATGTCCACCCCTCCGTCACCTGGACCCAGTGGGATTCGGCTCTCGCTCCCGAGGGCATATGATGGGACGGCTGCCGGGTGCCAGGGGTTCCTGCTCCAGGTGGAGCTCTACCTGGCGACCGTCCACCCGGCTCCCTCGGGATACGAGAACGTGTCCGCCCTCATCTCCTGTCTGTCGGGGAGAGCGCTTGAGTGGGCCAACGCCGAATGGGGAGGAATAGACGCAGCATTGGTTTGCTATGAGGTTTGCTATGAGGATTTCACCCGGTTTTCGATCATCCACCGGAGGGGAGAGCGGTGGGGGAACACCTGTTCCACCTCAGACAGGGGAAGAGGAGCGCACAGGACTTCGCACTGGACTTCCGGACCTTGGCGGCCAGCGCAGGATGGAATGAGAGGGCCCTGATCGACCATTACCGGTGTAGTCTACGTGAGGACGTTTGTCGGGAGCTGGCATGCAGGGACACCACACTTACCCTCGACCAGCTGGTGGATCTATCCATGCGGCTGGATAACCTTTTGGCCACCCGCGGACGTCCAGATCAGGGTCCGTCCCTTCCATCCCCCAGCACCTCCGACCCTACCCCTATGGACCTCAGAGGTGCTGCTCCTAGGGTGACTGGCGGGGGGGCCAGTTCCTGCACCAAGTGTGGCCGCAGAGGGCACATTGCTGGTCGGTGCTGGGGAGGTTCCCCAGGGAGTCGAGGCAGCAGGCAGGGCACTGGTGGATCATCCTAGGTGAGTAGGCACCTGACTTACCCAGAGCTCCCTGTTACGCACATGTATGTTTGCATAGAATTTCCAGAGTTTTCCCCGCATTCCCAGCATAAGGCGCTAGTCGATTCAGGCGCAGCTGGGAACTTTATTGACAGTTCATTTGCACGTAGATTAGGGATCCCTATTGTTCTTGTTGATGTGCCCTTCCCTGCACATGCCTTAGATAGTCATCCTTTAGGGTCGGGCCTGATTAGGGAGGTCACAGCTCCACTATGGATGAAAACGCAGGAGGGTCATGAGGAGAGAATTAGTCTCTTCCTGATCGATTCTCCTGCATTTCCAGTGGTGTTGGGGCTTCCCTGGTTGGCTTCTCATGACCCCACTATTTCGTGGCAACAGAGGGCTCTCAAGGGATGGTCACGTTTCCCCCGAATATGCCGATTTGGCTCTCGCCTTCAACTACCACCCCATCGACAGGGAGATTGTGCGATAAATCTCCAGGTAGGTGCAGCACTTCCCAGGAGTCACGTGTATCCTCTGTCTCAGGAGGAGACGGCGGCTATGGAAACATATGTCTCCGAATCTCTGCCACAGGGATACATTCGGCCTTCCACTTCACCTGCCTCCTCAAGTTTATTTTTTGTGAAGAAGAAGGATGGAGGTTTACGCCCGTGCATTGACTATCATGGGCTAAACAGATCACTGTGAAGTACAGTTACCCACTGCCTCTCATAGCCAGTGTGACAGAGTCATTGCACGGGGCGTGCTTCTTCACCAAATTGGATCTCAGGAGCGCTTACAACCTGGTGCGTATTCGGGAGGGGGATGAGTGGAAGACGGCATTTAGTACCACCTCTGGGTATTATGAGTACCTCGTCATGCCGTACGGGTTGATGAATGCTCCATCAGTCTTCCAAACCTTCGTTGACGAGATTTTCAGGGACCTGCATGGGCAGGGTGTAGTGGTGTATATAGATTACATTGTATAATACTCTGCTACACGCGCCGAGCATGTGTCCCTGGTGTGCAAGGTGCTTGGTCGACTGTTGGAGCATGAACTGTACGTCAAGGCTGAGAAATGTCTGTTCTTTCAACAGTCCGTCTCCTTCCTAGGGTACCGCCTGTCCGCGTCAGGGGTGGAGATGGAGAATGACCGCATTTCAGCCGTGCATAATTGGCAGACTACAAACCACGGTAAAGGAGGTGCAGCGGTTCTTAGGGTTTGCCAACTACTACCGGAGGTTTATCCGGTCAGGTAGCGGCTCCCATTACCTCCTTGCTGAAGGGGGGACCGGTGCGACTGCAATGTTCAGCTGGGGCGGACAGGGCTTTTGGTCACCTGAAGGCTCTGTTTACCTCGGCTCCCGTGCTGGCTCATCCTGATCCCTCCTTGGCATTCATAGTAGAGGTGGACACGTCCGAGGCTGGGATAGGAGCTGTGCTGTCTCAGCGCTCGGGTACGCCACCAAAGCTCCGCCCCTGTGATTTCTTTTCGAAGAAGCTTAGCCCGGCGGAGCGAAACTATGATGTGGGGGACCGGGAGCTGTTAGCTGTTGTCAGGGCTCTGAAGGCGTGGAGGCATAGGCTTGAGGGGGCTAAACACCCTTTCCTCATTTGACTGACCACCACAATCTGGAGTACATCCGGGTGGCGAGGAGACTGAACCCTCGCCAGGCAAGGTGGGCCCTGTTTTTCACCCGTTTTGTTTTCACCCTATCCTACAGACCAGGTTCCCAGAACGCTAAGGCAGACGCACTGTCCCGGATGTATTACACAGAGGAGCGGTCCACGGATCCCACTTCCATACTTCCGGCTTCTTGCCTGGTGGCACCGGTGGTATGGGAGGTTGACGTGGACATCGAGTGGGCGTTGCGTACGGAGCCCACTCCCACCCAGTGTCCAGTTGGGCGTCTGTACGTTCCGGTTGATGTCCGCGATCGATTAATCTGTTGGGCCCACACGTCACCCTCCTCTGGTCATCCTGGCATCGGACGGACAGTGCGCTGTCTTAGTGGAAGTACTGATGGCCCACTTTAGCTAAGGACATGAGGGTTTATGTTTCCTCCTGCTCGGTGTGCGCCCAGTGCAAGGCACCTAGACACCTGCCCAGAGGGAAATTACAACCCCTACCTGTTCCACAACGGCCGAGGTCACACCGGATCTTCCTCCGTCACAAGGTAACACCACGATCCTGGTCGTTGTGGATCGGTTTTCTAAGTCCTGCCGTCTCCTTCCTTTGCCCGGTCTCCCTACGGCCCTTCAGACTGCGGAGGCTCTGTTTACCCACGTCTTCCGGCACTACGGGTTGCCTGAGGATATAGTGTCTGATCGGGGTCCCCAGTTCACATCGAGGGTCTGGAGGACGTTCATGGAACGTCTGGGGGTCTCGGTCAGCCTGACCTCAGGTTTTCACCCCGAGAGTGATGGGCAGGTGGAGAGAGTTAACCAGGATGTGGGTAGGTTTCTGCGGTCCTATTGCCAGGACCGGCCGGGGGAGTGTGTGGCTTTCATCCCCTGGGCAGAGATGGCCCAAAATTCCCTCCACCACTCCGCCACTAACCTGTCTCCTTTCCAGTGTGTGTTAGGTTATCAGCCGGTCCTGGCACCTTGGCATCAGAGCCAGATAGAGGCACCTGCGGTGGATGAATGGTTTAGGCGCTCGGAGGAGACCTGGGATGCTGCCCATGTGCGCCTGCAACGGGCCATCAGGCGACAGAAGGCGAGCGCCGACCGCCACCGCAGTGATGGCTGATAGTCTGACAGTGTGAAGTACTCCTGAATCAAACATGACCACTCAAGGCCGAGAGAAAAACAGATTGATATGAAAGAAGAGAGAGAACAACAATATGAGTTGATGAGTAAAGTAGTGTAGCCTCCTCGTGAACCAGCTAGGGAAGACTTATGTCTGTCATAATAATTATACGTTTAAATGATCTATCTGACTCAGAGCTTTTCTACTGATTGTTTATGGATGAAGTGTGTTTACGAGAGCTCAAGACTCAATTTTTCAGAAAAATAACAGCTCTGTGAGTATGATATTAACACTTTCATCTGTATTGATGAGAAAGTTACCTACATTTTAGTCATTTAGCAGACGCTCTTATCCAGTGCGACTTACAGTTAGTGAGTGCATACATTTTTCATACTGGCCCCCCGTGGGAAACGAACCCACAACCCTGGCATTGCAAGCGCCATGCTCTACCAACTGAGGTACTGAATTACCTCAACTACCCCCGCACATTGACTCAGTACTGGTGCTCCTTGTATATAGCCTTGTTATTGTTATTTTATTGTGTTACTATTTCCTTTTTTATATTTAGCAAATTTCTCTTACTTTTTAACTCTGCATTGTTGAGAAAGGACTCGTAAGTAAGCATTTCATGGTAAAGTCTACACCTGTTGTATTCAGCACATTCTCCTGTCTCTCTCTCTCTCTCTCTCTCTCTCTCTCTCTCTCTCTCTCTCTCTCTCTCTCTCTCTCTCTCTCTCTCTCTCTCTCTCTCTCTCTCTCTCTCTCTCTCTCTCTCTCTCCAACACCATCATTAAGTTTGCCGACGACACAACAGTGGTAGGCCTGATCACCGACAACGATGAGACAGCCTATAGGGAGGAGGTCAGAGATCTGGCCGTGTGGTGCCAGGACAACAACCTCTCCCTCAACGTGACCAAGACAAAGGAGATGATTGTGGACTACAGGAAAAAAAGAGGACTGAGCACGCCCATTCTCATCGACGGGGCTGTAGTGGAACAGGTTGAGAGCTTCAAGTTCCTTGGTGGTCCACATCACCAACGAACTATCATGGTCCAAGCACACCAAGACAGTCGTGAAGAGGGCACGACAAAGCCTATTCCCCCTCAGGAGACTAAAAAGATTTGGCATGGGTCCTCAGATCCTCAAAAAATTCTACAGCTGCACCATCGAGAGCATCCTGACTGGTTGCATCACCGCCTGGTATGGCAACTGCTTGGCCTCTGACCGCAAGGCACTACAGAGGGTAGTGCGTACGGCCCAGTACATCACTGGGGCAAAGCTCCCTGCCATCCAAGACCTCTATACCAGGCGGTGTCAGAGGAAGGCCCTCAAAATTGTCAAAGACTCCAGCCACCCTAGTCATAGACTGTTCTCTCTGCTACCGTACGGCAAGCGGTACCGGAGTGCCAAGTCTAGGTCCAAAAGACTTCTCAACAGCTTCTACCCACAAGCCATAAGACTCCTGAACAGCTAATCATGGCTACCCGGGACTATTTGCACTGCCCCCCCACCCCCATCCTTTTACGCTGCTGCTACTCTGTTAAGTATTTATGCATAGTCACTTTAACTCTACCCACATGTACATATTACCTCAACTACCTCAACTAGCCGGTGCCCCCGCACATTGACTCTGCAACCGTTACCCCCCTGTATATATAGCCTCCCTACTGTCACTTTATTTTACTTCTGCTCTTTGTTTTTCTCAACACTTTTTTTTTTTTGTTGTTGTTTTATTCTTACTTTTTTTGTTTAAAATAAACGCACTGTTGGTTAAGGGCTGTAAGTAAGCATTTCACTGTAATGTCTGCACTTGTTGTATTCGGCGCATGTGACCAATAAAATTTGATTTGATTTGATTTGATTTGATTTGTTGTAACTCTCGCTGTTGTAACTGCTGTCGTTAATGCAGAAAAGATCTGTTGATGTGTTGGACACTTTTGGTCTGTCTGTTTGTGTGTGTGTGTGTGTGTGTGTGTGTGTGTGTGGTGACAGAGCTTGCTGTCAGGGAGGGTTTTGACAGAGCATATCTCTTTGTGTCTGATCTAATTGAAACCAGGGGAGGGAAGGAGAGAGAGAGGGGAGGGACGGAGAGAGAGAGGGGAGGGAAGGAGAGAGAGAGGGGAGGGAAGGAGAGAGAGAGGGGAGGCAAGGAGAGAGAGAGGGAAGGAAGGAGAGCGAGATGGGAGGCAAGGAGTGAGAGAGGGGAGCGAAGGAGAGAGAGGGGGGGAAGGTGAGAGAGAGGGGAGGGGATGGAGAGAGAGGGAGGGAAGGATAGAGAGAGGGGAGCGAAGGAGAGAGAGGGAGGGAAGGTGAGAGAGAGGGGAGGGGAAGGAGAGAGAGGGAGGGAAGGAGAGAGAGAGAGGGGAGGGAAGGAGCGAGAGAGGGGAGGGGAAGGAAGAGGTTTTTAATGTTTTGATTTTATCCTTTCATCTCTCGCTGCTTGTCTCCCATTATACACTTTTGATTGATGATCTATTTGTTCTGTGTGTGTAACATTTCTTTACTGTGGAGAACGACATCCCTATAAACAGTACATTTAATCCGAGGGCAGAGCCAGAAATACACACCTAAACACTTTAACAGTTTGACCTCACAACAAGGAGACAGAAACAGTCTAGATAGTGAGGGGGTAAGGGATTTAGATAAATCAATGGGTTATTTTACAATCTCTATGCGTTGGACATATTCAAATGTGCCATCAGAATACGCTGATTATATAGTGCTGGCCAGTAGCCTGGGTGCCAGTCTGTTTATGCTGTCTTGCCAGCTCCTCATGGAATTGTAATGTCAAACACATTCGCCTCGACAATGCCAATGGACTAGGCAACAGCACAAACAGAAATGACATGCACTACCAGTCAGTGTGGACACACCTACTCATTCAAGGGTTTTTCTTTATTTTTACTATTTTTTATATTGTAGAATAAAAGTGAAGACATCAAAACTATTAAATAACACATATGGAATCATGTAGTAAGCAAAAAAGTTTAAACAAATCAAAACATATTTTATATTTGAGATTCTTAAAATAGCCACCCTTTGCCTTGATGACAGCTTTGCACAGTTGGCATTCTCTCAACCAGCTTCATGAGGTAGTCACCTGGAACGCATTTCAATTAACAGGTGTGCCTTGTTCAAAGTTCATTTGTGGAATTTCTTTCCTTCTTAATGTGTTTGAGCCAATCAGTTGTGTTGTGACAAGGTAGGTGGGGTATACAGAAGATAGCCTTATTTGTTAAAAGACCAAGTCCATATTATGGTAAGAACAGCTCAATTAAGCAAAGAGAAATGACAGTCCATCATTACTTTAAGACATGAAGGTCAGTCAATACGGAAAACGTCAAGAACTTTGAAAGTTTATTCAAGTTCAGCCGCAAAAACCATCAAGCACTATGATGAAACTGGCTCTCATGAGGACCGCCACAGGAATGGAAGACCCAGAGTTACCTCTGCTGCAAAGGATAAGTTCATTAGAGTTACCAGCCTCAGAAATTGCAGCCCAAATAAATGCTTCACAGAGTTCAAGTCACAGACACGTCTCAACATTAACTGTTCAGAGGGGACTTAGACTGGTGGAAATTTGACCTTTGGTCTGGAGTCCAAATTAGAGATTTTTGGTTCCAACCGCCGTGTCTTTGTGAGATGCGGAGTGGGTGAACGGTTGATCTTCGCATGTGTATTTCCCAATGTAAAGCATGGAGGAGGAGGTGTTATGGTGTTGAGGTGCTTTGCTGGTGACACTGTCTGTGATTTATTTAGAATTCAAGGCACACTTAACCAGCATGGCTACCACAGCATTCTTCAGCGATACGCCATCCCATCTGGTTTGGGCTTAGTGGGAATATCATTTGTTTTTCAACGGGACAATGACCCAACACACTTCCAGGCTGTGTAAGGGCTATTTTACCAAGAAGGAGAGTGTTGGAGTGCTGCATCAGATGACCTGGCCTCCACAATCCCCCGACCTCAACCCAATTGAGATGGTTTGGGATGAGTCAGATGGCAGAGTGAAGGAAAAGCAGCCAACAAGTGCTCAGCGTATGTGGGAACTCCTTCAAGACTGTTGGAAAAGCATTCCAGATTAAGCTGGTTGAGATAATTCCAAGAGTGTGCAAAGCTGTCATCAAGGCAAAGGGTGGCTATTTGAAGAATCTCAAATATGAAATATATCTTGAATAGTTTAACACTTTTTTGGTTACTACATGACTCCATATGTGTTATTTCATAGTTTTGATGTCTTCCCTATTATTCTACAATGTAGAAAATAGTAAAAGTAAAGAAAAACCCTCGAATGAGTAGGTGTGTGCACATTTTTTACTGGTACTGTACGTCTACAGCTATATGGCTCTGGTGTCCAGTCGACCGGGGCGTTCTTTTGGTCTTTTGGACATTTGCTGTAAAAATATGGAGGTTTGGTTGCTGTTCTGCTGGTCTGTCCATATCTCTTTCTATCCACAGTTGGAGCTGGAATAGTAATCGGTGTGTCAGCCCCAGGTGCAGATTAGCCAGACAATATGTACATTATTAATTAATGTGAGTATATTTGACCACTATTAATGTGCCCCTACTCTATCAGAGTATGTACCAAGGATGAGGACAGTCACTAGCCCAGTTGCCAGTAGTGGCATACAGTGGGGAAAAAAAGTATTTAGTCAGCCACCAATTATGCAAGTTCTCCCACTTAAAAAGATGAGAGAGGCCTGTAATTTTCATCATAGGTACACGTCAACTATGACAGACAAAATGAGGAAAAAAAATCCAGAAAATCACATTGTAGGATTTTTAATGAATTTATTTGCAAATTATGGTGGAAAATAAGTATTTGGTCAATAACAAAAGTTTCTCAATACTTTGTTATATACCCTTTGTTGGCAATGACACAGGTCAAACGTTTTCTGTAAGTCTTCACAAGGTTTTCACACACTGTTGCTGGTATTCTGGCCCATTCCTCCATGCAGATCTCCTCTAGAGCAGTGATGTTTTGGGGCTGTCGCTGGGCAACACGGACTTTCAACTCCCCTCCAAAGATGTTCTATGGGGTTGAGATCTGGAGACTGGCTAGGCCATTCCAGGACATTGAAATACTTCTTACGAAGCCACTCCTT
>NC_059192.1:10005717-10018217 GCF_020615455.1 Coregonus clupeaformis
GTTGGGAGATGGAGATGAGGAGGAGGAAGGTGAGTCTGAGGAAGAGGATGATGAGGAGGATTTATTTTCAGACTCCTCCTCAGTGGGTCCAGAGCTGACAGCCAGGTAGTCAGAGGGGTCGAAGTGCACGGTGAGGGAACTGTCAAGGTTCCTGAATGAGACTAAGGGGAAAAAAGTTAATCTTGCAATCCGGGAAAGTCTGTAAGATCAGTACAACATGCTATGAACAATGAGGGGCATGGTGTCCTCTCACCCAGGAAATGGTTTAGGTTGAGGAAGTGGGTCACAACCGTACGTAAGGGTCTACCTTCTGTTGGTCACTTTCTTTGCTGGCTTTTCTCCCACTTCTTATGGAGACTCTTCGGGTAGGCTTACTTAATATAAATGGCACCAGAGATGCGGGAAAGTGGAGTCTGTTGGGTGAATATGTAAAAAAAAAGTACAGGTGTTGTTTCTGCAGGAGACACATAGTGATGTGGTGAATGAAGTTGATTGGGGGCTCTGGTGGAAAGGGGCAAGTGTGCTGAGCCATGGAACAAATGTTAGTGCAGGGGTGGCAGTCTTTTTTGCACCGGGTCTGGCCGTAAAAATGTGCTCCTCAAAGGAGGTGTGTAGGGGTAGACTGCTTATATTAAACCTGGTGGATTTTTTCTGGTCGGGCCATCACTGGCTGAGGGCGGCAGTGTTCTATATGTTCATAAACTAAGGAGGATAGGGTCTGGTTGAACTGGAGAGCAGGGTGGCTGCATTCCAACTTAAGGCGGTGCAGAGACTGCTGTACCATACTGATGTCGGCTGGAGGGAACCAACATGCGCGCTGCTGAGGAGAGCTGGTGGATTAGGGTTGAACCGACAGCTGTTCCTCATGAGGCTGGAGGGGCTGAGTACAGCCGGTCTCTCTGATTTTTACTCTGTGGTGCTGAGGGCCTGCCAGCTGCTAAAGCCCACACGAGATGGGGTTGTGGAGCATGGGCCGTGGGTGTGGGAGGAGCATATCTTCCACAACCCAGCCATCCTTTTGAGATCGGTTCAATCGGCCACCCTGCAGAGGCAACTGATGGAGCAGGTTTACTAAGGCTGGGTGACCTGCGGCTGCTGGGGGAGGAGGGGTTGAAAACCGTGGAAGTCCTAGCACAACAAACAGGACTAATATCTCTTAGGCTGCTGGAGATATTCCTGGGGGAAGTCCTGGAGGCACTGTCTGAGCCGGTAAGCGGGGTGTTTGAGTGGCCATAGGGGGAGGGGCCACCAATGTTTCCGTCACTGCAGGTGTCGGCAGAGACTGGGGACTGGCAAGGAGGTCTGGAGGACTTGTTAGATTTTAAAACTCTGAGCCTGGGGGAGTTTGAGGAGGTGGGAGGTAAAGCTCTCTACAACCTCTTCATTAAGGTAAGGAACATTAGGAGCCTAACAGGAGTGAAGGCACATCAGTGGCAGGGGGTGTGTGGGGCAGAGAGTATAGTAGGTTTTAGATGGAGGGGGCTCTACAAACTTCCCGTACCAAAGAGGTCGGGGGACCTCCAGTGGAGGGTTCTACATGGACCCTGGCCACTAACAGCTGGTTGGCACGTGTTGAACCGGGAGTCAGACAGGGGTGCCCTTTCTTTTTCATGAGTGGAACTGTGATTCATGTTATTTTCTGTGTGTGCCAAGTTAATGACATTAATGTCTCTGTTGGAATGACAGTGTGAGAGGTTGGGGGTGGAGTTTACTGTCGGGATGTTTATAATGGGGTACAGGTATTCAACTAAGGAAAAGGCCAAATGTGTGTTGTTGAATTTTTCTGTTTGCTCAGGCAACGTTGGCTATTTGGCTAACAAGGAGGAACAGGGTCAAAGGTGGGGGGATAACAGACCCTTTATTATTATTTTATGGGAGGGTCTCTGTGTGCCTTAGGGTGAATTTGAGTTCTATAAAATGAAAAAGTATGGAGATGTTTCAGGAGATATGGAGTGTCGGGGGGGCTGTCTGTTCAGCTGGGGAAGATACAGTGGGGGAAAAAAGTATTTAGTCAGCCACCAATTGTGCAAGTTCTCCCACTTAAAAAGATGAGAGAGGCCTGTAATTTTCATCATAGGTACACGTCAACTATGACAGACAAAATGAGATTTTTTTTCTCCAGAAAATCACATTGTAGGATTTTTAATGAATTTATTTGCAAATTATGGTGGAAAATAAGTATTTGGTCACCTACAAACAAGCAAGATTTCTGGCTCTCACAGACCTGTAACTTCTTCTTTAAGAGGCTCCTCTGTCCTCCACTCGTTACCTGTATTAATGGCACCTGTTTGAACTTGTTATCAGTATAAAAGACACCTGTCCACAACCTCAAACAGTCACACTCCAAACTCCACTATGGCCAAGACCAAAGAGTTGTCAAAGGACACCAGAAACAAAATTGTAGACCTGCACCAGGCTGGGAAGACTGAATCTGCAATAGGTAAGCAGCTTGGTTTGAAGAAATCAACTGTGGGAGCAATTATTAGGAAATGGAAGACATACAAGACCACTGATAATCTCCATCGATCTGGGGCTCCACGCAAGATCTCACCCCGTGGGGTCAAAATGATCACAAGAACGGTGAGCAAAAATCCCAGAACCACACGGGGGGACCTAGTGAATGACCTGCAGAGAGCTGGGACCAAAGTAACAAAGCCTACCATCAGTAACACACTACGCCACCAGGGACTCAAATCCTGCAGTGCCAGACGTGTCCCCCTGCTTAAGCCAGTACATGTCCAGGCCCGTCTGAAGTTTGCTAGAGTTCATTTGGATGATCCAGAAGAGGATTGTTTTTTTCTTTGTATTATCGTTTACCCGATCTAATGTGTTATATTCTCCTACATTAATTTCACATTTCCACAAACTTCAAAGTGTTTCCTTTCAAATGGTATCATGAGTATGCATATCCTTGCTTAAGGTCCTGAGCTACAGGCAGTTAGATTTGGGGATCATTCATTTTAGGCGAAAATTGAAAAAAATGGTTTAAAGAGAGACAAAAAGTCAAAAGTCTCTCTCTCTCTTTCTCTCTCTCTCGCTTTCTCTTTCTCTTTCTCTCTCTCTCTTTCTATCTCTCCTGCTTTCTCTTTCTCTGTCTCTCTCTCTCTTTCTCTCTTTCTCTCTCCTGCTTTCTCTTTCTCTCTCTCGGTCTCTCTCTTTCTTTCTCTCTCTCTTTCTCTTTCTCTCTCTTTCTGTCTCTCTTTCTCTCTCTCTTTCTTAGTCCCTCCCTCCCTCCCTCCCTCCCTCCCTCCTCCCTCCCTCCCTCCCTCCCTCCCTCAGAGCTGAAGGGATCAAATCAAATCAAATTGATTTATAAAGCCCTTTTTACATCAGCAGATGTCACAACGTGCTTGTACAGAAACCCAGCCTAAAACTCCAAACAGCAAGCAATGCAGATGTAGATGCACTGTTGCTAGGAAAAACTCCCTAGAAATGCAGGAACCTAGGAAGAAACCTAGAGACGAACCAGGCTCTGAAGGGTGGCCAGTCCTCTTCTGGCTGTTCCAGGTGGAGTTTATAAGAGTACATGGCCATTTAGGCCAGATCGTTCTTCAAGATGTTCAAATGTTCATAGATGACCAGCAGGGTCAAATAATGAACACAGTGGTTGTAGAGGGTGCAACAGGTCATCACCTCAGGAGTAAATGTCAGTTGGCTTTTCATAGCTAAGCATTCAGAGCTTGAGACAGCAGGTACGGTAGAGAGGGATTGAGAGACGGAGGATGAGAGAGAGAGAGAGAGAGAGAGAGAGAGAGAGAGAGAGAGAGAGAGAGAGAGAGAGAGAGAGAGAGAGAGAGAGAGAGAGAGAGAGAGAGAGAGAGATGGAGGGAGGAAGGATGAGAGAGGGTCGAAAACAGCAGGTCCGGGACAAGGTAGCACGTCCATTGAACAGGTCAGGGTTCCATCGCCGCAGGCAGAACAGTTGAAACTGGAGCAGCAGCACTACAAATCAAATTAAATCAAATTTTATTGGTCACATACACGTGTTTAGCAGATATTATTGCGGGTATAGTGAAATGTTTGTGCTTCTAGCTCCGACAGTGCAGTAATATCTAACAAGTAATATCTAACAATTTCACAACATATACCCAATACACACAAATCTAAGTAAGGAATCGAATTTAAGAATATATACATAAATGGACAAGCAATGACAGATTGGCATGGACTAAGATACAATATAATATTATAGAATACAGTAGATATACATATGAGATGACTAGTGCAAGATATGTAAACATTATTAAAGTGACTAGTGTTTCATTTCTTAAAGTGGCCAGTGATTGCAATAGGCAGCAGCAGCCTCTAATGTGCTAGTGATGGCTATTTAACAGTCTGATGGCCTTGAGATAGAATCTGTTTTTCATTCTCTCGGTCCCATCTTTGATGCACCTGTACTGACCTCGCCTTCTGGATGATAGCGGGGTGAACAGGCAGTGGCTCGGGTGGTTGATGTCCTTGATGATCTTTTTGAACTTCCTGTGACATCGGGTGCTGTAGGTGTCCTGGAGGGCGGGTAGTTTGCCCCCGGTAATGCGTTCAGCAGACCGCACCACCCTCTGGAGCGCCCTGCGGTTGCGGGCGGTGCAGTTGCCATACCAGGCGGTGATACAGTCCAACAGGATGCTCTCAATTGTGCATCTGCAAAACTTTGTGAGGGTTTTAGGTGCCAAGCCAAATTTCTTCCGCCTCCTGTGGTTGAAGAGGCTCTGTTGCACCTTCTTCACCACACTGTCTGTGTGGGGGGACCATTTCAGTTTGTCAGTGATGTGTACGCCAAGGAACTTGAAGCTTTCCACCTTTTCCACTGCGGTCCCATCGATGTGGATAGGGGGGTGAACCCCCTGCTGTTTCCTGAAGTCCACAATCATCTCCTTTGTTTTGTTGACATTGAGTGAGAGGTTATTTTCCTGGCACCACACTCCCAGAGCCCTCACCTCCTCCCTGTAGGCTATCTCGTCATTGTTGGTAATCAAGCCTACTACTGTTGTGTCATTTGCAAACTTTGATGATTGAGTTGGAAGTGTGCTTGGCCACGCAGTCATGGGTGAACAGGGAGTACAGGAGGGGGCTGAGCATGCACCCTTGTGGGGCTCCAGTGTTGAGGATCAGCGAAGTGGAGATGTTGTTTCCTACCTTCACCACCTGGGACTGGCCCGTCAAAGCGATGTGGCTGGTTTTCTTTTTGTAGTCCATGATTGTCTGTAGACCCTGTCACATACGTCTCATGTCTGAGCCATTGAATTGAGACTTCACTTTGTCTCTATACTGATGTTTTGCCAATTTAATTGCCTTGCGGAATGAGTAGCTACACTGTTTGTATTCTGCCATATTCCCAGTCACCTTGCCATGGTTAAGTGCGGTGGTTCGCGCTTTCAGTTTTGCGCGAATGCTGCCATCTATCCACGTTTTCTGGTTAGGGTAGGTTTTAATAGTCACAGTGGGCACAACATCACCTATACACTTCCTGATAAACTCAGTCATGGTTTCAGTGTATTCGTCTAAATTATTTTCGCAAGCTACCCGGAACATATCCCAGTCCGCATGATCAAAACAATCTTGAAGCGTGGATTCTGATTGGTCAGACCACCGTTGAATAGTCCTTAGCATGGGTACTTCCTGTTTGAGTTTCTGCCTATAGGAAGGGAGGAGCAAAATTGAGTCGTGGTCAGATTTGCCGAAAGGAGGGCGGGGGAGGGCCTTATAACCATCCCGGAAGTACAACAGTCAATATGTTGATAGAACTTCGGCAGCCTAGTCCTCAAATTTTCTTTGTTAAAATCCCCGGCTACAATAAATGCAGCCTCAGGATATGTGGTTTCCAGTTTGCATAAAGTCCAGTGAAGTTCTTTGAGGGCCGTCGTGGTATCGGCTTGAGGGGGGATATACACGGCCGTGACTATAACCGAAGAAAATTGTCTTGGGAGATAATACGGTCGGCATTTGATTGTGAGGTATTCTAGGTCGGGTGAACAAAAGGACTTGAATTCCTGTATGTTACTACAATTACACCATGAGTTGTTATTCATGAAACACACACCTCCGCCCTTCTGCTTCCCGGAGAGATATTTATTTCTGTCTGCGCGATGAACTGAGAACCCCTCTGGCAGGACTCATTTCGACAGAATATCCCCAGAGAGCCATGTTTCCATGAAACAAAGTATGTTACAGGCCCTGATGTCTCTCTGGAAAGAAATCCTTGCCCTGAGCTCGTCAATCTTGTTATCCAAAGACTGAACATTAGCGAGTAGTATACTTGGAAGCGGTGGGTTAAGTCGAACCAGCAGGCCGCGCCGAGTGCCTCTCCTCCGCTGCCGATGTTTTGGGTCAGCCGCTGGAATCAGTTCAATTGCCCTGGGGAGAGCAAACAAAGGATCTGCTTCGGGAAAGTCGTATTCCTGGTTGTAATGCTGGTGAGTTACCGCCGCTCTGATATCCAATAGTTTTCCCGGCTGTATATAATGATACAAAACACTTCCTGAGCTAATAATGTAAAAAATTATACATAAAAAAACTAAATACCGCAACGTTTCCTAAGAGATAGTCGCGAGGCCGCCATCTTCGTCGGCGTCAAGATGGAATGTATCAAGGTAGCATGTCTGGTGAACAGGTCAGGGTTCCATAACAACAGGCAAAACAGCAGAAACTGGATCAGCAGCAAGACCAGGTGAACTGGAGACAGGGACAGCCAGGAGTCATCAGGCCAGGTAGTCCTGAGGCATGGCCCTAGGGCTCAGGTCCTCTGGGAGGGGAGTGAGAGAGTGAGAGAGAGAGAGAGAGAGAGAGAGAGAGAGAGAGAGAGAGAGAGAGAGAGAGAGAGAGAGAGAGAGAGAGAGATGGGAGAATTAGAGGGAGTATACGTAAGTTCACACAGGACACCAGATAAAACAGGAGAATTTCACCAGATAGGCCAGAGTGACCCTAGCCCCCCGGCACATAGCCTTTTGCAGCATAGATACTGGAGGCTGAGATGGGGGTCGGGGGACACTGTGGCCCCGTCCGACGATACCCCCGGACAGGGACAACCAGGCAGGATATAACCCCAGCCACTTTATAACCCCACCCACTTTGCCAAAGCACAGCCCCCACACCACTAGAGGGTTATCAACAGACCACCAACTTGCTACCCTGAGACAAGGCTGAGTATAGCCCATGAAGATCTCCTCCACCGCAGAACCAGAGAGGGCACAAAACTTGACATTAAGATCATGTCAGTGACTCAACACACTCAAGTCGAGTATAGCGAAAAAGCCTGGCACGACGTGATGCACCCCTCCTAGGGACGGCATGGAAGAGCACTAGTAAGCTAGTGACTCAGCCCCCGTAATAGGGTCAGAGGAAGAGAATCCCAGTGGAAAGAGGAGTGGAGCCGGCCAGGCAGAGACAGCAAGGGATGTGATGTCTGTACAGATAGTCATCCACTGAATCTAAGGGCAAAGGTCATAGTCAAGGCAGGTCAGGAGTCAACTGCTCTGATGAACCTGTATCATTATCACCGACACTTATATGGCCAATCGAACACAGGGGTCGGTGGTCTAATCCACATAGACAGGGTTGGGAGGCTACAGTATAGTCATCCATAGTGCAGGCCACTCAGAGAGATAGAGAAAGAAAGATGGTGTGTGTGTTTACATTCCTCCTCATGCGATGAGCTTTAGTCACACGCACACAGTCATTGTTTGGGTTTTTATTCAGACAATAGTAACCAAGGTGACGAAGCACCATAGAGATAGTAGCACTGTAAAGCAGCACTGTCCCTTTAATGGAGAGAGATAATCAGAGTAATAATACAAAAATACGAATAACATGTGTATAGATTAGAGCTCTGCAACCCCACCCGATCCCGACGGGCCCCGACATTATACATTGGATTAGGGCCGGGTAGGGCCTGTTTTTTCATCAATAACTAGGGTACTGGCAGGGCTCGGGTATCACTAAATTGATCACTAACATTTAGAAGTTGAGCCATTTGCTCGTGCTCTGCTGCGCAGTACATTCATATCTGACTAAGATCATATAACATGGTGTCAGAAGTGCTTAAGCCTCGTCATATATAAAACAGGAGAGATTATTTCACAGAAAATAATAATGTTCCTTGAGTTTAGAGTGAGGAAAAGTAGTTTACAGCTCACTGCGCTCTCGTGTCTCGTCATCGAGCAGTCCAAGCAGAGCCGTTGCTATGGTTACTCACAGACTCAGAGCCCCCATGAGCAGAGTGCCTGCAGAGCGAGCAGCCTGCGCAAAGGGAGCGGTCGAGTAATATACAGAGAGGGACAGCTAATGGATTTACTAGATATTTCTGGTTTTGGGTTAAAGGGCCGGGCCGGGCATTACATTTGGCCGAAGCAATCAGGACTGGGTAGGATAGGGCCTGAGTATCGTGGTCATGGGTAGGGCTCAGATTTTAAATTCATGCCCGTGCAGGGCTTTGGTATAGATGTAGACATGGAACAGTGATTTAAAAAAGTTGATTTAATAAGGGACGCTCACTCTCTTAGGGAGAGAGAGAGAGAGAGAGAGAGAGAGAGAGAGAGAGAGAGAGAGCAAGGCCGACGTAGGCAGACCTGGCTCTCAAGAGAAGACAGGCTATGTGCACACTGCCCACAAAATGAGGTGGAAGCGGAGCTGTACTTCCTAACTTCCTGCCAAATGTATCAC
Organism: Coregonus clupeaformis; assembly: GCF_020615455.1. NCBI lineage: Eukaryota > Metazoa > Chordata > Actinopteri > Salmoniformes > Salmonidae > Coregonus > Coregonus clupeaformis. Next base: position 10,014,376 of record NC_059192.1, read on the forward strand.
CATATTAGAGACACATGCAGTGGCTTGCGAAAGTATTCACCGGCATTGGCATTTTTCCTAGTTTGTTGCTTTACAACCTGGAATTAAAATAGATTTTTGGGGGGTTTGTATCATTTGATTTACACAACATGCCTACTACTTTGAAGATGCTAAATAGTTTTTATTGTGAAACAAATAAGAAATAAGACAAAAAAACAGGAAACCTGAGCATGCATAACTATTCACCCCCCCCCCCCTCTCCACAGTCAATACTTTGTAGAGCCACCTTTTTCAGCAATTACAGCTGCAAGTATCTTGGGGTATGTGTCTATAAGCTTGGCACATCTAGCCACTGGGATTTTTGCCCATTCTTCGAGGCAAAACTGCTCCAGCTCCTTCAAGTTGGATGGGTTCCGCTGGTGTACAGCAATCTTTAAGTCATACCACAGATTCTCAATTGGATTGAGGTCTGGGCTTTGACTAGGCCATTCCAATACATTTAAATATTTCCCCTTAACCCACTCGAGTGTTGCTTTAGCAGTATGCTTAGGGTCATTGTCCTGCTGGGAGGTGAACCTCCGTCCCAGTCTCAAATCTCTGGAAGACTGAAACAGGTTTCCCTCAAGAATTTCCATGTATTTAGGGCCATCCATCATTCCTTCAATTCTGACCATTTTCCCAGTACCTGAGGATGAAAAACATCCCCACAGCATGATGCTGCCACCTCCATGCTTCACAGTGGGGATGGTGTTCTCAGGGTGATGAGAGGTGTTGGGTTTGCGCCAGACATAGCGTTTTCCTTGATGGCCAAAAAGTTCAATTTTAGTCTCATCTGACCAGAAAACCTTCTTCCATATGTTTGGGGAGTCTCCCACATGCCTTTTGGTGAACACCAAATGTGTTTGCTTAGTTTTTCTTTAAGCAATGGCTTTTTTCTGGCCACTCTTCCGTAAAGCCCAGCTCTGTGGAGTGTACGGCTTAAAGTGGTCCTATGGACAGATACTCCAATCTCCGCTGTGGAGCTTTGCAGCTCCTTCAGGGTTATCTTTGGTCTCTTTGTTAACTCTCTGATTAATGCCCTCCTTGCCTGGTCCGTGAGTTTTGGTGGGCGGACCTCTCTTGGCAGGTTTGTTGTGGTGCCATTTTCTTTCCATTTTTTAATAATGGATTTAATGGTGCTCTGTGGGATGTTCAAAGTTTCAGATATTTTTTTATAACCCAACCCTGATCTGTACTTCTCCACAACTTTGTCCCTGACCTGTTTGGAGAGCTCCTTGGTCTTCATGCTGCCGCTTGCTTGGTGGTGCCCCCTGCTTACATTTACATTTACGTCATTTAGCAGACGCTCTTATCCAGAGCAACTTACAAATTGGTGCATTCACCTTATAGCCGTTGGGATAACCACTTTACAATAGTAATTGTATTTATTTATTTATTTAATTTTTTTGGGCGGGGTGGGGTGGGGTAAGGGGGGGAGGGTAGAAGGATTACTTTATCCTATCCCAGGTGTTCCTTAAAGAGATGGGGTTTCAAATGTCTCCGGAAGGTGGTGAGTGACTCCGCTGTCCTGGCGTCGTGAGGGAGCTTGTTCCACCATTGGGGTGCCAGAGCAGCGAACAGTTTTGACTGGGCTGAGCGGGAACTGTGCTTCAGCAGAGGTAGGGGAGCCAGCAGGGCAGAGGTGGATGAACGGAATGCCCTCGTTTGGGTGAAGGGACTGATCAGAGCCTGAAGGTACGGAGGTGCCGTTCCCCTCACAGCTCCGTAGGCAAGCACCATGGTCTTGTAGCAGATGCAAGCTTCAACTGGAAGCCAGTGTAGTGTGCGGAGGAGCGGGGTGACGTGAGAGAACTTGGGAAGGTTGAACACCAGACGGGCTGCGGCATTCTGGATGAGTTGTAGGGGTTTAATGGCACAGGCAGGGAGCCCAGCCAACAGCGAGTTGCAGTAATCCAGACGGGAGATGACAAGTGCCTGGATTAGGACCTGTGCCGCTTCCTGTGTAAGGCAGGGTCGTACTCTCCGAATGTTGTCGAGCATGAACCTACAGCATCGGGTCACCACCTTAATGTTAGCGGAGAACGACAGGGTGTTGTCCAGGGTCACGCCAAGGCTCTTCACACTCTGGGAGGAGGACACAACGGAGTTGTCAACCGTGATGGCGAGATCATGGAACGGGCAGTCCTTCCCCGGGAGGAAGAGCAGCTCCGTCTTGCCAAGGTTCAGCTTGAGGTGGTGATCCGTCATCCATACTGATATGTCTGCCAGACATGCAGAGATGCGATTCGCCACCTGGTTATCAGAAGGGGGAAAGGAGAAGATTAGTTGTGTGCCGTCTGCGTAGCAATGATAGGAGAGGCCATGTGAGGATATGACAGAGCCAAGTGACTTGGTGTATAGCGAGAATAGGAGAGGGCCTAGAACTGAGCCCTGGGTGACACCAGTGGTGAGAGCACGTGGTGCGGAGACAACTTCTCGCCACGCCACTTGTTAGGAGCGACCGGTCAGGTAGGACGCAATCCAAGAGTGAGCCGCGCCGGAGATGCCCAGCTCGGAGAGGGTGGAGAGGAGGATCTGATGGTTCACAGTATCAAAGGCAGCAGACAGGTCTAGAAGGACAAGAGCAGAGGAGAGAGAGTTAGCTTTAGCAGTGCGGAGAGCCTCCGTGACACAGAGAAGAGCAGTCTCAGTTGAATGACCAGTCTTGAAACCTGACTGGTTTGGATCAAGAAGGTCATTCTGAGAGAGATAGCAAGAGAGTTGGCTAAAGACGGCACGCTCAATAGTTTTGGAGAGAAAAGAAAGAAGGGATACTGGTCTGTAGTTGTTGACATCAGAGGGATCGAGTGTTGGTTTTTTTGAGAAGGGGTGCAACTCTCGCTCTCTTGAAGACGGAAGGGACATAGCCAGCGGTCAAGGATGAGTTGATCAGCGAGGTGAGGTAAGGGAGAAGGTCACCGGAGATGGTCTGGAGAAGAGAGGAGGGGATAGGGTCAAGCGGGCAGGTTGTTGGGCGGCCGGCCATCACAAGTCGCAAGATTTTATCTGGAGAGAGAGGGGAGAAAGAATTCAAAGCATAGGGTAGGGCAGTGTGAGCAGGACCAGCAGTGTCATTTGACTTACAAACGAGGATCGGATGTCGTCAACCGTCTTTTCAAAATGGTTGACGAAGTCATCCACAGAGAGGGAGGAGGGGGGGGGAGGGGGAGGAGGATTCAGCAGGGAGGAGAAGGTGGCAAAGAGCTTCCTAGGGTTAGAGGCAGATGCTTGGAATTTAGAGTGGTAGAAAGTGGCCTTAGCAGCAGAAACGGATGAAGAAAATGTAGAGAGGAGGGAGTGAAAAGATGCCAGGTCCGCAGGGAGTCTTGTTTTCCTCCATTTCCGCTCGGCTGCCCGGAGCCCTGTTCTGTGAGCTCGCAATGAGTCATCAAGCCACGGAGCTGGAGGGGAGGACCGAGCCGGCCGGGAGGATAGGGGACATAGAGAGTCAAAGGATGCAGAAAGGGAGGAGAGGAGGGTTGAGGAGGCAGAATCAGGAGATTGGAGGGAGAAGGATTGAGCAGAGGGAAGAGATGATAGGATGGAAGAGGAGAGAGTAGCGGGAGAGAGAGAGCGAAGGTTGCGACGGCGCATTACCATATGAGTAGGGGCAGAGTGAATAGTGTTGGAGGAGAGCGAGAGAGAAAAGGATACAAAGTACTGGTCGGAGACATGGAGGGGAGTTGCAGTGAGATTAGTAGAAGAACAGCATCTAGTAAAGATGAGGTCAAGCGTATTGCCTGCCTTGTGAGTAGGGGTGGACGGTGAGAGGGTGAGGTCAAAAGAGGAGAGGAGTGGAAAGAAGGAGGCAGAGAGAAATTAGT
>NC_059192.1:10023217-10038217 GCF_020615455.1 Coregonus clupeaformis
TCTCCACCGCTCTCCTCCCTCTTCTTCTCTCCCCAGTCAACAGTGTAGTGATTCTCAGGTAGTCTCAGACAGAGAGACACTTCCACACATTGATCTGTCACCACAGTGGGAGTAGAGGCTTTCCTCTGCTAGGGGGAGATGCCACTGATAGATACTGAGGAGAGAAAGGTGGAGATGGAAGGAGGGAGGAAGGAGGGAGGAGAGGAGGAGCGGACAGAGAGGGAATTTAGAAGGCAAACAATGTGACCATAATATCAACATTACAGACAGCCACTACACATACACTACACATACACTGCACATACACTACACAGCCAATACACAGCCACTACACATACACTACACAGCCACTACACATACACTACACTGCCGCTACACAGCCGCTACACTGCCGCTACACTGCCACTACACAGCCACTACACAGCCTCTATACAGCCACTACACAGCCTCTACACAGCCACTACACATACACTACACAGCCTCTACACAGCCACTACACATTCACTACACAGCCACTAGACAGCCACTACACAGCCACTACACAGCCACTACACAGCCTCTACACAGCCACTACACAGCCACTACACATACACTACAGAGCCTCTACACAGCCACTACACAGATTCTACACAGCCACTACACAGCCTCTACACATACACTACACAGCCACTACACAGCCACTACACAGCCTCTACAACATGTCATAGTCATAGTCACATGGTCAAGGGTTGTGGAGGGTGAAGGATACACAGACTCAATGATAACACTCTCAAATTAGTGTGTTAAAGGTTTCCTTGAAAGAAAACAGATATTTACATTTACGTCATTTAGCAGACGCTCTTATCCAGAGCGACTTACAGTTAGTGAGTGCATACATTGTAGTTTTTTTTCATACCCCCCCGTGGGAATCGAACCCACAACCCTGGCATTGCAAACGCCATGCTCTACCAACTGAGCTACATCCCCTGCCGGCTATTCCCTCCCCTACCCTAGACGACGCTGGGCCAATTGTGCGCCGCCCCATCATTGACCTCCTACCATAAATTCAATCACTGACTGACAGAGTGCTCCAGAGAGAGGGAGAGAAACAGGAAACAGAGAGAGAGGGAAACCCAATCCTCATTACTCTCTCTCTCTCTCTCTCTCTCTCTCTCTCTCTCTCTCTCTCTCTCTCTCTCTCTCTCTCTTTATTTATTTACTGATTCCAGACCTGTTTGGTGACTGAAGAGAGGTTAGATTCCATTTTCCACAACACTTAGAGTTACATTTTAAAACTAGCTCAGATAACATATGTTCCCACTCTACAGAGTGTAAAAACTACTCTGAATATACAGTTACATTTTGAGTGTTAATGTAACACAAAGCATTACACTTGCCGGTGTTAGTCAAAATGTATCACTATGGGGTAATTACAGTGAGGGAAAAAAGTATTTGATCCCCTGCTGATTTTGTACGTTTGCCCACTGACAAAGAAATAATCAGTCTATAATTTTAATGGTAGGTTTATTTGAACAGTGAGAGACAGAATAACAATAAAAAAATCCAGAAAAACGCATGTCAAAAATGTTATGAATTGATTTGCATTTTACTGACGGAAATAAGTATTTGACCCCCTCTCAATCAGAAAGATTTCTGGCTCCCAGGTGTCTTTTATACAGGTAACGAGCTGAGATCAGGAGCACACTCTTAAAGGGAGTGCTCCTAATCTCAGTTTGTTACCTGTGTAAAAGACACCTGTCCACAGAAGCAATCAATCAATCAGATTCCAAACTCTCCACCATGGCCAAGACCAAATAGCTCTCCAAGGATGTCAGGGACAAGATTGTAGACCTACACAAGGCTGGAATGGGCTACAAGACCATCGCCAAGCAGCTTGATGAGAAGGTGACAACAGTTGGTGCGATTATTCGCAAATGGAAGAAACACAAAATAACTGTCAATCTCCCTCGGCCTGGGGCTCCATGCAAGATCTCACCTCGTGGAGTTGCAATGATCATGAGAATGGTGTGGAATCAGCCCAGAACTACACAGGAGGATCTTGTCAATGACCTCAAGGCAGCTGGGACCATAGTCACCAAGAAAACAATTGGTAACACACTACGCCGTGAAGGACTAAAATCCTGCAGCGCCCGCAAGGTCCCCCTGCTCAAGAAAGCACATTTACAGGGCCATCTGAAGTTTGCCAATGAACATCTGAATGATTCAGAGGAGAACTGGGTGAAAGTGTTGTGGTCAGATGAGACCAAAATGGAGCTCTTTGGCATCAACTCAACTCGCCGTGTTTAGAGGAGGAGGAATGCTGCCTATGACCTCAAGAACACCATCCCCACCGTCAAACATGGAGGTGGAAACATTATGCTTTGGGAGTGTTTTTATGCTATGGGGACAGGACAACTTCACCGCATCAAAGGGACGATGGACGGGGCCATGTACCGTCAAATCTTGGGTGAGAACCTCCTTCCCTCAGCCAGGGCATTGAAAATGGGCCGTGGATGGGTATTCCAGCATGACAATGACCCAAAACACACGGCCAAGGCAACAAAGGAGTGGCTCAAGAAGAAGCACATTAAGGTCCTGGAGTGAACTAGCCAGTCTCCAGACCTTAATCCCATAGAAAATCTGTGGAGGGAGCTGAAGGTTCGAGTTGCCAAATGTCAGCTTCGAAACCTTAATGACTTGGAGAAGATCTGCAAAGAGGAGTGGAACAAAATCCCTCCTGAGATGTGTGCAAACCTGGTGGCCAACTACAAGAAACGTCTGACCTCTGTGATTGCCAACAAGGGTTTTGCCACCAAGTACTAAGTAATGTTATGCAGAGGGGTCAAATACTTATTTCCCTAATTAAAATGCAAATCAATTCATACCATTTTTGACATGCGTTTTTCTGAATTTTTTTGTTGTTATTCTGTCTCTCACTGTTCAAATAAACCTACCATAAAAGTTATAGACTGATCATGTCTTTGTCAGTGGGCAAACGTACAAAATCAGCAGGGGATCAAATACTTTTTTCCCTCACTGTAACACTCACAGTGTTATTTATATTCAACACTAGTGTTAACTCTAGAGTTAACTCCTAGTAGTGTTATGCAAAAACACTGTTGCAATAATTGATTTGTTGTGTTTTTTTAACACTATATGCTGTAAAGCCTAATTTGCATATTTTCCACTGTGCATTTTCTTTTGAAGTGAATTTCAGAGTTACCACCCATGACTGGATTTGTTAGTGACAGAGACATGGTTGTTGAATTCTTTCCTTCTAAAGTATTGTGGCTTTCACAGAATGAGTACCTAGGTGAATGTAATTATAACTAAAATTACTTCATAACATATTTACATTTTTGTCATTTAGCAGACGCTCTTATCCAGAGCGACTTACATGAGCAATTAGGGTTAAGTGCCTTGCTCAAGGGCACATCGACAGATTTTTCACCTAGTTGGCTCAGGGATTAGAACCAGCGACCTTTCGATTACTGGCACAACGCTCTTAACCACTAAGCTACCTGCCACCCCACATATATTGTAAGGCCTAGATTTACCCTAACACAGTAGTGTTAGAAACATCCTGGTTTACTAATTACAGGCCACATCAGGCCTGCAAGTCGCATTCTGCTGGCTGGCAAAGTGATGTGTAATTCCTATTGGAATCCAGCCAGAGTTAGGATATCCAACAGTTGACATTTCTATTAATCTGCCATCTGCATTCATAATGACTGCCAGGGTTAGGACCAATGTGAGGAGACTACCTAAACCATTTAAACATGAACAACCATTTCACTAATGGGTGCAATAAATCTAACTAACAGATTGGATTCGTTTTGAAAAACTGTCAATCAATGCAAAAAAATCTACCTGCATAGCAAGCTGGGAAAAATAACAATGATGGGTGTGGGTTTGAAGGGAATGTTTTGCTCTCCACAGTGTAAAACAAATCTCTCTCTCTCTCTCTCTCTCTGTCTCTCTCTCTCTCTCTCTCTCTCTCTCTCTCTCTCTCTCTCTCTCTCTCTCTCTCTCTCTCTCTCTCTCTCTCTCTCTCTCTCTCTCTCTCTCTCTCTCTCTCTCTCTCTCTCTCTCTCAATTCAATTCAAAGTAGTTAGTAAACAAAAGTTAAATAAACAATAAATATTAACAGTAAACATTACACTCAGAAGTTTCAAAAGAATAAAGACATTTCAAATGTCATATTATGTATAGTGTTGTAACAATGTGCAAATAGTTAAAGTACAAATGGGAAAATAAATAAACATAAATATGGGTTTTATTTACAATGGTGTTTGTTCTTCACTGGTTGCCCTTTTCTTGTGGCAACAGGTCACAAATCTTGCTGCTGTGATTGCACACTGTGGTATTTCAAATTCTTTGTGGGTCTGTGTAATCTGAGGGAAATATGTGTCTCTAATATGGTCATACATTTGGCAGGAAGTTAGGAAGTGCAGCTCAGTTTCCACCTTATTTTGTGGGCAGTGTGCACTTAGCCTGTCTTCTCTTGAGAGCCAGGTCTGCCTACGGCGGCCTTTCTCAATAGCAAGGCTATGCTCACTGAGTCTGTACATAGTTACCCTTCATTTTGGGTCAGTCACAATGGTCAGGTATTCTGCCACTGTGTACTCTCTGTTTAGGGCCAAATAGCATTCTAGTTTGCTCTGTTTTTTTGTTAATTCTTTCCAATGTGTCAAATAATTATCTTTTGGTTTTCTCATTATTTGGTTGGGTCTAATTGTGTTATTGTCCTGGGGCTCTGTGTGGGTCCGTTTGTGTTTGTTAACAGAGCCCCAGGACCAGCTTGCTTAGGAGACTCTTCTCCAGATTCATCTCTCTGTAGGTGATGGCTTTGTTATGGAAGGTTTGGGAATCATTTCCTTTTAGGTGGTTGTAGAATTTAACGTCTCTCTTCTGGATTTGGATAATTAGTGGGTATCGGCCAAAATCTGTTTTACATTGTACACAGAGAATATTATTACAGAATTCTGCATGTAGATTCTCAATTTGGTGTCCCATTTTGTGAATTCTTGGTTAGTGAGCGAAACCCAAACCGCACAACCATAAAGGGCAATCGGTTCTATAACTGATTCAAGTATTTTTTGCCAGATCCTGATATGTATGTCAAATTTGATGTTCCTCAGATCATTCACAGCTTTGCGTTACCTGTGGTGCTGATGTTTAGGCCGAGGTATGCATTGTTTTTATGTGTTCTGTACCTTTTTTGGAACACCATTATTTTTGTCTTACAGAGATTTACTGTCAGGGCCCAGGTCTGACAGAATCTGTGCAGAATATTTAGTTGCTGCTGTAGGCCCTCCTTGGTTGGGGACAGAAGCACCAGATAGAAGCAGCAAACAGTAGACATTTGACTTCAGATTCTAGTAGGTTGAGGCCGGGTGTGTCACGCCCTGGCTCTGGGGACTCTAATATGTTGAGCCAGGGTGTGTAAAGTCTATGTGTTTTGTTCTAGGTTTCACTTTCTAGTATTGTTGTTCTATGTTGGCCAGTGTGGTTCTCAATCAGAGGCAACGTGATTCAGTTGTTGCTTGTTGTCTCTGATTGAGAACCATACTTTAGCAGCCTGTTTCCCCACAGAGTTTGTGGGATCTTGTTTCTAGTCGGTTGTGTTAGACCGTGAACTGTCACGTTTTCGTTTTGATCGTGTCTCTAATAAAGAGTATGTTTGCCTGCAACGCTGCGCCTTGGTCCTCATCTCTGTTCGACGATCGTGACAGGGTGCTGCAGACTGTTCTAGTGCCCTTGCAAATTCGTTAATAATGTATATACACTACCAGTCAAAAGTTTTAGAACAACTACTCATTCAAGGGTTTTTCTTTATTTTTACTATTTTCTACATTGTAGAATAATAGTGAAGACATCCACACTATGAAATAACACATATGGAATCATGTAGTAACCAAAAAAGTGTTAAACAAATCAAAATATATTTTATATGTGAGATTCTTCGAATAGCACCCTTTGCCTTGATGACAGCTTTGCACACTCTTGGCATTCCCTCAACCAGCTTCATGAAGTAGTCACCTGGAATGGATTTCAATTAACAGGTGTGCCTTCTTAAAAGTTAATTAGTGGAATTCCTTTCAGCCCAAATAAATGCTTCACAGAGTTCAAGTAACAGGCACATCACAAAATCAAATGTTCAGAGGAGACTGTGAATCAGGCATTCATGGTCGAATTGCTGCAAAGAAACATCTACTAAAGACACCAAGAAGAAGAGACTTGCTTGGGCCAAGAAACACGAGCAATGGACATTAGACCGGTGGAATTTTGTCTTTTGGCCTGGAGTCTAAATTGGACATTTTTGGTTCCAACTGCTGTGTCTTTGTGAAATGCGGTGTGGGTGAACGGATGATCTCTGCATGTCTATTTCCCACCGTAAAGCATGGAGGAGGAGGTGTTATGGTGTGGGGGTGCTTTGCTGGTGACACTGTCTGTGATTTATTTAGAATTCAAGACACACTTAACCAGCATGCCTACCACAGCATTCTGCAGCGATACGCCATCCCATCTGGTTTGGGCTTAGTGGGACTATTATTTGTTTTTCAACAGTACAATGACCCAACACACCTCCAGGCAACACACCTCTAGGCTATTTTACCAAGAAGGAGAGTGATGGAGTGCTGCATCAGATTACCTGTCCACCACAATCCCCTGACCTCAACCAAATTGAGATGGTTTGGGATGAGTTGGACCACAGAGTGAAGGAAAAGCAGCCAACAAGAGCTCAGCATATGTGGGAACTCCTTCAATACTATTGGAAAAAGCATTCCAGGTGAAGCTGGTTGAGGGAATGCCAAGAGTGTGCAAAGCTGTCATCAAGGCAAAGGGTGGCTATTTTAAAAATCTCAACAACAAAAAATTGTTTAACACTTTTTTGGTTACTACATGATTCCATATGTGTTATTTCATAGTTTTGATGTCTTCACTATTATTCTACAATGTAGAAAATAGTAAAAATAAAGAAAAACCTTTGAATGAGTAGGTGTTCTAAAACGTTTGACCTGTAGTGTGTGTTGAAGAGGGAGGGGCTTAAGCTGCATCCCTGTCTCACCCCACAACCCTGTGGAAAGCAATGTGTTTGTTTTTTGCCAATTTTACCTGCACAATTGTTGTTTTTGTACATGGATTTGATAATGTTGTATGTTTTTCCCCCAACACCACTTTCCATCAATTTGTATAGCAGACCCTCATGCCAAATTGAGTCAAAAGCTTTTTTGAAGTCAACAAAGCTTAAGAAGACTTTGCCTTTGTTTTGGTTTGTTTGTTTGTCAATTAGGGTGTGCAGGGTAAATACGTGGCCTGTCATAATTTGTCAAATTTGTCTCCACTTTTGTGGATTGGGGTTATCAGTCCTTGGTTCCAAATATTGGGGAAGATGCCAGAGCTGTGGATGATGTTAAAGAGTTGGAAGTATAGCCAATTAAGCATTATGTAAGTAAGCATTTCACTGCAATGTCTGCACCTGTTGTATTCGGCGCATGTGACCAATAAAATTTGATTTGATTTGATTTGATTTTAATTGGAATATCTGGTCTGTGTATTTCATGATTTCATGTAGGATACCATCACCACAGGCCTTTTGGGGTTGGAGGGTTTGTATTTTGTCCTGTAGCTCATTCAATGTAATTGGAGAATCCAGTTTTGTTCTGGTAGTCTTTAACCGTTGATTCTAAGATATACATTTGATCATGTACACTACCGTTCAAAAGTTTGGGGTCACTTAGAAATGTCCTTGTTTTCGAAAGAACAGCAATTTTTTTGTCCATTAAAATAACATCAAATTGATCAGAAATACAGTGTAGACATTGTTAATGTTCTAAATGGCTATTGAAGCTGGAAACGGCTGATTTTTAATGGACTATCTACATAGACTTACAGAGGCCCATTATCAGCAACCATCAGTCCTGTGTTCCAATGGCACATTGTGTTTGCTAATCCAAGTTTATCCTTTTAAAAGGCTAATTGATCATTAGAAAACCCTTTTGCAATTATGTTAGCACAGCTGAAAACTGTTGTGCTGATTAAAGAAGCAATAAAACTGGCCTTCTTGAGACTAGTTGAGTATCTGTAGCATCAGCAATTGTGGGTTCGATTACAGGCTCAAAATGGCCATAAACAAATAACTTTCTTCTGAAACTCGTCAGTCTATTCTTGTTCTGAGAAATGAAGGCTATTCCATGCGAGAAATTGCCAAGAATCTAAATATCTTGTACAACGCTAGTACTACTCCCTTCACAGAACAGCTCAAACTGGCTCTAACCAGAATAGAAAGAGGAGTGGGAGGCCCCGTTGCACAACTGAGCAAGAGGACAAATACATTAGAGTGTCTAGTTTGAGAAACAGATGCCTCACAGGTCCTCAACTGGCAGCTTCATTAAATAGTACCCGCAAAACACCAGTCTCAACGTCAACAGTGAAGAGGCGACTCCGGGATGCTGACCTTTTCGGCAGAGTTGGAAAGAAAAAGCCATATCTCAGACTGGGCAATAAAAATAAAAGATGGGCAAAAGAACACAGACACTGGACAGAGGAAGATTTGAAAAAAGTTTTATGGACAGACGAATCGAAGTTTGAGGTGTTTGGATCACAAAGAAGAACATTTGTGAGATGCAGACCAAATGAAAAGATGCCGGAGGAGTGCTTGATGCCATCTGTCAAGCATGGGGGAGGCAATTTGATGGTCTGGGGGTGCTTTGGTGGTGGTAAAGTGGAAGATTTGTACAGGGTAAAAGGGATCTTGAAGAAGGAAGGCTATCACTCCCTTCTGCCATGCCATACCCTGTGGACGGCGCTTGATTGGAGCCAATTTCCTCCTACAACAGGGCAATGACCCAAAGCACAGCTCCAAACTATGCAAGAATTATTTAGGGAAGAAGCAGTCATCTGGTATTCTGTCTTTAATGGAGTGGCCAGCACAGTCACCGGATCTCAACCCTATTGAGCTGTTGTGGGAACAGCTTGACTGTATGGTACGTAAGAAGTGCCCATCAAGCCAATCCAACTTGTGGGAGGTGCCTCAGGAAGCATGGGGTGAAATCTCTTCAGATTACCTCAACAAATGTACAACTAGAATGCCAAAGGTCTGCAAGGTTGTAATTGCTGCAAACTGATGATTATTTGACGAAAGCAAAGTTTGAAGGACACAATTATTATTTCTATTAAAAATCATTATTTCTAACCTTGTCAAAGACTACATTTCCTATGCATTTTGCTATATTTCCTATTCAAACTAATTTCATGTATGTTTTCATGGAAATCAAGGACATTTTTAATTGACCCCAAACTTTTGAATGGTACTGTATATTTTTGGGCTGTTTTTCTTTGTTATAGGGCCAAAAAGATTGGAGAAGTGGCTTACCCATACATCTCCGTTTTGGATAGATAACTCTTCGTGTTGTTGTTTGTTTAGTGTTTTCCAATTTTCCCAGAAGTGGTTAGAGTCTATGGATTATTCAATTACATTGAGCTGATTTCTGACATGCTGTTCCTTCTTTTTCCGTAGTGTATTTCTGTATTGTTTTAGTGATTCACCATAGTGAAAGCGTAGGCTCAGGTTTTCTGGGTCTCTATGTTTTTGGTTGGATAGGTTTCTCAATTTCTTTCTTAGGTTTTTGCATTCTTCATCAAACCATTTGTCATTGTTGTTACTTTTATATCTCTCTAGAAGAGGGTATACTGTGGTGTATTTCTCTAAATGAATGTGTTTTCTCTACATGCCCTGCTTGTCTCCAGTCATCTATTTCCATAGATTATGTCTGCAGATAGACATCACTGCACAAGTAGGTCAGGACAATAGAGTAGGAGAGAGGGGGGGTGGGAAGAAGAGAGGGAGGGAGGGAGGGATGGAGGGGGAGAGAGAGAGAGAGAGAGAGAGAGAGAGAGAGAGAGAGAGAGAGAGAGAGAGAGAGAGAGAGAGAGAGAGAGAGAGGGCAAGGAAGTGATTCCCAAACCTTCCATAACAAAGCCATCACCTACAGAGAGAATAACCCGGGGAAGAGTCCCCTAAGTAAGCTGTTCCTGGGGCTCTGTTCACAAACACAAACAGACCTCACAGAGCCCCAGGGCAACAACACAATTAGACCCAACCAAATCATGAGAAAACAAAAATATAGTTACTTGACACATTGGAAAGAATTAACAAAAAAACTAAGCAAACTAGAATGCTATTTGGCCCTAAACAGAGAGTACATTTTGGCAGAAAACCTGACCACTGTGACTGACCCAAACTTAAGGTAAGCTTTGACTATGTACAGACTCAGTGAGCATAGCCTTGCTATTGAGAAAGGCCGCCAAAGGCAGACCTGGCTCTCAAGAGAAGACTTCAAGCACACTGCCCACAAAATGAGGTGGAAACTGAGCTGCACTATTTGCACATTGTTGCAACACTGTATATATACATAATATGACATTTGAAATGTCTTTATTCTTTTGGAACTTCTGAGTTTAATATTTGCTGTTAATATTTATTGTTTATCTCACTTTTGTTTACTATCTACTTCACTTGCTTTGTCAATGTTAACATATGTTTCCCATGCCAATAAAGCCCTTAAATTGAATTGAAATTGAATTGAGAGAGCGAGAGAGAGCGAGAGAGCGAGAGAGAGAGAGAGAGAGAGAGAGAGAATGAGAGAGAGAGAGAGAGAGAGAGAGAGAGAGAGAGAGAGAGAGAGAGAGAGAATAAGAGATTAAAGGAGAGAATGAGGACGGCGCAAGAGAGAAGAAGAGAGAGAGAGGGATGAGGCAGGTAGACTGGAATGGTGGTTAGAAATTATATGATTAAAAAAATAGTGAGCAATGTATCTGTGCTTCCTCTCTTACCCTCTCCTCTCCCCAACTATTCCAATATTTTCTCCTCCTCTCCTCCTCTCCCCCTCTCCCCCTCTCCCTTTGACAAACTCTGATTTTCTCTTATCCTGATTCTTCTCCTTTCATTTTCTATACTTTATAGTTGCAGGTGCACTCTTTGCCATTTTTGTAAAATTATCATTAATTTACTGTATTAATGAACAGCATACTACTGTATAAACTGAATACAGTAGATTACCGTAAAATGCACAGTAAAATACACAAGCACAATGTTAGACCTTTCTGTATTTTCAACAGTAAAACACTCTAGAATGCACAGTAAAATACCTTAAATGTATTTTAAAGTATTAATTATTATGCATTGTGGGAAAACGTTGTGGGTGGGAAAAGAGTCTCTAGCTCATTAACATATTTTATGGCATGCCTTGTATTACCACAGAATACGGTAATATGCTGTATTTTAGGAATAAGAAAATACCAAACACTTGACCTGAAACTCTACAGTAACTTATTGGCAAATTGCTAAAAATAATTTAGTGTAATTCAGAATACAGTACCATACACATTTTTCGGGAGTGCCAAAAACTTTTTGACCACTACTGGGTATATTGTACTGTTGTTTCTCACTCGTTAACACATTTTGAGGCATGTCTTGTAAGAGGCTATATTTGTTCTACCCGTTAGTGAGAGTCCTCTACCAATTTCAGTGACATGTGGTAGTAGTTACTTCACAATTAAATGTATATACAGAACAGATCAGAGTGGTAGTGGGTCTTAGACCTTTTAATGGATGATTATTTACCCACGTCCATTTAAACTGTTTTGCCCTGTAATCACGGCCAGTTTGAAAGTCTTTGTTTAGGCCTCTAGAAGTGCAAGGGATATAAAACACTTAGTATTCATTAATATACTGTAATATGCTAATGAATACAGCCAACCTGCTTGCTTTAATCCCTTGTAATTACAGTAAAATACTGTAGAAATTGTTTTCTTATAGTGTAATAGTAATTTTTACTGTATTGTACAGTGTTTCATTGTTCTGGCATCAAGTTAACCTCTACGGGATCGGTGTCTGGACGGTTGAGCTAACGGGCGCTAATGTGATTAGCATGACTGTTGTAAGTAACAGCAAACCTTCCAGGACATAGACATGTCTTATATGGGCAGAAAACTTAAATTCTTGTTAATTGAACTGCACTGTCCAATTTACAGTAGCTATTACAGTGAAAAAATACCATTCCATTGTTTGAGGAGAGTGCACAACAACAATAAATGTATCACGGCAACTGGTTTGATACATTCACCTCTGAAGGTAAATAATGTACTGACATTCAGTAATCTTGCTCTGATTTGTCATCCTAAGGGTCCCAGAGATAAAATGTAGCCTAGTTTTGTTTGATAAAATCAATTTTTATATTCAAACTGGGTTTTACAGTTTGAACCCCTGCTGTCTCTGGCTCCACACCCACCCCACCCGGCCATCTAGACGTGTGAAAGTTAGTGTATAAGCTAATGATCCATCATGTATGACATTCCTAGGAGTGTGTAAACTTACATTTTGTATTACCATATAATTTTTGTATGTTCTCTATAGTTATGTACTTGAAAACGTATCAATCGACCAATTCAGCACATTTGGGCAGACTTGATACCAAATAGTCCAATATTGCAACGCTTCACTGGATCATTCTGAAACTTTACACACACACTGCTTCCATCTAGTGGCCAAAATCTAAATTGCGCCTAAACTGCAATATTATATTGGGGCCTTTCTCTTGCATTTCAAAGATAATAAAAATAAAAAAATGAAACGCATGTTTTTTGGTTTGTATTATCTTTTACCAGATCTAATGTGTTATATTCTCCTACATTAATTTCACATTTCCACAAACCTCAAAGTGTTTCCTTTCATATGGTATCAAGAAAATGCATATCCTTGCTTCAGGTCCTGAGCTACAGGCAGTTAGAATTGGGTATGTCATTTTAGGCGAAAAAAAAATAAAACGGTTAATGTGAATATCTCAGTTTTGTGTTGGGGCTATCCAGAGATAGTCAGATATATATCATAAGATATGTTGTTGTAAATACAATTATTTTGGAGACAAATGTATCCTTAACTACAACAACATTTTCAGTAAAGATTACAGATACGTTTTACTTGCTATCACTGTGATATGTTTTTTGGTTTTGTTTTAAAAACCTTGGTTGAACGCACTGACTGTTAAGTACAGTTGTTAAGGACAAGAGCACCCACTAAATGACCTAAATGTAAATGTAAATGTAAAAATGTAAACTTGCAAAGAACCCTGGGTAATATGTAGCTGCACGGGTAATTCCAGTAATATACTGTAAATTAGATTACAGTAACATTTTTGGTCGCGTCAAATGGATTACTGTAAAATGCATTACAGTAGCTGTACTGCAAAGTAAATTACAGTAACTTACTGGTCAATTGCTGACCTGTACGCTCTTGTTAGCTGGTCCTCAATACATATTCGTCGCCAAACCCACTGGCTCCAGGCCATCTATAAATCACTGCTAGGCAAATCCCCGCCTTATCTTAGCTCATTGGTCACCATAGCAATACCCACCCATAGTATGCGCTCCAGCAGGTATATCTCACTGGTCATCCCCAAAGCCAACACCTCTTTTGGCCGCCATTCCTTCCAGTTCTCTGCTGCCAATGACTGGAACGAATTGCAAAAATCTCTGAAGCTGGAGACTCTTATCTCCCTGCTTTGCTTTATCTTGGCCAGGTCGCAGTTGTAAATGAGAACTTGTTCTCAACTGGCTTACCTGGTTAAATAAAGGTGAAATAATAAATAATAATAATAATAATAATAATAATAAAGTTATTTTACATTTCACAGGAAATGTTTTGCAGTGTAATGTGTGTGTGTGTGAGTGTCTGTGTGTGTGTGTGTGTGTGTCTGTGTGTGTCTGTGTGTGTGTAATGACTCTGATAGGAGAGAGAGAGAGAGAGAGAGAGAGAGAGAGAGAGAGAGAGAGAGAGAGAGAGAGAGAGAGAGAGAGAGAGAGAGAGAGAGAGAGAGAGAACGTGATAGCGAGACAGAAAGGCAAACCCCCTCACATCTCTCCTGATGCTGCAATATGCTGTGGGCTGCAGTCTTAACACACACTGCTATCTATCACACACACACACACACACACACACACACACACAGCACTATCTATCAGTCAGTCACAGTTCATTCAGTGCTGAATAACTCCCATTGCAGCTAGCCTGTCAGTTATGCCCCAGAGAACATAATTATAACACTAACTGACAAATATCATCAGAAAGAGACTGAGTTAACTGAGATGGCTGATTCATATGATTACAGATGGGAGAGAGAGAAGGAGAGAAGATGGTGGTTTTAGTAGTAGGAAGACATTCTCCTTAACCACTGATGCAGTTAATAATTATATTATTTCATCCTTTCAATGGATAAAATAGGATCTGATCCTACATCTGCAGTTAAAGGCCATCTTTCCGTTGATCGGTTTCCTGTGGGTGAAATTAAGCAAACAATAGTCTCTTTGTTTTATGCCTGCACTTTATTGTAAGATTATAGTATTTTATTGTTAACTTTGATTATTTATTTATTATTATGTATTATTTGTATTTACTTTGACTGGGCAAACACAAATACAACAGGCTAATGGCAAGTACATCCATGATACAATACTAATTAAAGCACTATTGTAAAGTCATTACATATCTATATTAATGCTATAAAACTAGGGAGGATTTCATTTTCTGTTGTAAGGGTACTGATGTTAGTCTGATGGACAGAGGGCATAATAGGGGAGAGAGAGAGAGAGAAAGAGAGAGAGAGAAAGAGAGAGAGTGGGAAAGAGAGAGAGAGAAATACTTATAGGGAGGAGAGTGAGAATTAATAAATAATAATAATATGTCATTTAGCAGACGCTTTTATCCAAAGCGACTTACAGTCATGCGTGCATCCATTTTTACATATAGGTGGTCCCGGGGATCGAACCCACTACCCTGGCGTTACAAGCGCCATGCTCTACCAATTGAGCTACAGAGGACCACAAAATTATTATTATTATTAAAATTAAGCTTAGGACAAGCTATTGGGCTCTAGCTAAATCTTTTTCAACTCTCTCCTCCACGTCTTCCTCCCTCCCTCGCTCCTTGCAGATCCCTCCCTCCAACTCAACCTCCCATGC